>NW_028093774.1:4285428-4547928 GCF_014824575.4 Sturnira hondurensis | reverse complement strand
AATTGCTTGTCCAGACCTGGGGAGATAAGCTGCTTGCTGGTCTGTGTGGTCCCGGTGCCCCTCTGCAGCCCACCCAGATCTGGCTGTTGGTGTTTTATTTTAAAAACACAGGCCAATAGGAATTCTTCTGGAACGCACTGTCCTCATCCCAGGAGGGGCAGTACGGTGGTGGGGGCCCAAGTGCCAGTTGGCAGGCTCTCCAAGATTGGACTTGCTAGGAAAACCACTGCTCCTGCCCAGAGAGTTGGCAGACCCTGAACCAGGCTCAGCTTTCCTGCAGACTGACCCCGTTCAGTCTCCTCAACCCTCCAATGGACTGGGATCTGAGAGAAGGACCAACTACCCAAATAATGAAGGAATTTAGATGGAAACAATGAGTCAGTACTTTCCTGGAGGAAGTGAGCAGAAGACTCCTATAACGAAACGTGGGGAGGAGTCTGCAGAGCTTTGAGAGTATAAACTGGTGTAGCCCCTTTGGAAAGAAATTTGGCAGTCTGTATCAAGAACTTTAAAGTGCGCATACCTTTTGATCCAGTAATTTCTCTTCTGGGAATGTAGCCCAAAGAAATAATCTGAAATGTGGAGAGAGCTTTCTGCCTGGAGATGTAAATTGAGTTGCCATTTACAAGAGAAAAAATTGGAAATAATCTGAATGTCCAACGAAAGTGGGCTTGTTTAAGTAAACGATGGTCTGTTCACCCACCGATTCAAGTTGACAATGGCCTGAGAGGTAAGGGGGCGTCAAATGTCGGGGCCATAGCAGACACGAAGCTGAGTTACACAGCATGATCGCAATGACACTCCACGAGGAAAGTCGTGTGTGGGAAGCGTTCATGTCCCTATCTACCTGCCAGAACCAGGGGCGGTATTTTTTTTCCTCCCCCTTTTCCTTCTTCTTGTTTGCCTTTTAGTTTTCTGGATGCTGCATGAATTTCCCATTAGAATGGAATAAAACCAGTTGCCTTTTTCTCCCCCGTTTTCCAAAGTGGTTGTAAAAGGGACATTGGGCCCCAAGAAAAAGGCGAGAGGAAGGAAGGGAAGGAAGCGAGGTCCCAGGATGACCAGGGGCTGAGAATGAGAGGTGGGCTCTAAGGTGAGGGAGGGGGAGGGGCAGGGGCCCGGCGAGATCTGGGAGACAAATGGAACTGGGTTCGAATCCGGCCTCCACTCTTGACCCCGGGTGGTGCTGGGCTCCACCAATGCCTGCTGCCACGTCAGCTGTCAAACGTGGGGTTGGTTTCTTCAGCTGCTGGCCCAGCCTCTGTTTGTTTGCATCTTTTGTCCCCTGTGGCCATTACCATTGTCATTAGTGCTGATGACACCAGAGGAAGGTGCTGAGTACGCTGTCTTTGGAGAGAAAGCTACTCCCTCTAGGGTGTTAACCAAAACCGGCCCCCCTGTGGCCCACGCCTGGGCCTTCCCTCCGCAGTGGCGTCAGCTCTGGGCTTCGTGTACCACGAATAGCAGTCTCTGGACAGGTGTTTTCCAAGGTATGCTCCGTGGCACCCTGTGTGGGACATGGTCCCCAGGGTTCTGTCTCCCTCAGAGACAGGGAGTTGCCCCCCCAGCAGGGGCCTCACCTCGGAGAAGACCTTCCACGCCTTGACTGTTCTTCTTCCATTCACTCCATCCTTCCTTCAAGGCCGATCCCTGAAAAAATTTGAAGTGGGGGAAGTTTATTTAGATGACCTCTCAGCTCCCATTTCGGAACGGCTCTTCTCTGGCTGGACATGCATGCTTTCTCTCCCTCTGACCCCACAGCGCCAACAGAACGTTCTATGACGCTGGAAAGATCCTGTGACCTGTGCTGTCGGATGTGGTGGCCACTAGCCACATGTGACTGTGGGGCACCTATGGTGTGCCCAGTGCCCCTGAGCAACTGCGTTTTTAGCTTAATTTCATTTTAATTAATTTAAATTGAAATCCAGCGGCCAGCTATGGCGAGTGACCGCAGTAGGGAGACAGCAGCTCTGTAAAACCTGTCCTGGGTCCTGTGTCCGCTCTCACGCCAACTCAGGGCCACCCTTCCCGGCCCAGTGCTCCTGGCCCTCAGGTCTCCGTCTAGACATTCTTCCCCGGGGTCCCGGGCCCTGGCCTGCACCAGCCTGTGCCTGCTCGCCGAGCATACGCGTGGGCGATCTCTCCCTAACGCTGCGGTGACTTCATGTGGGCAGCTTGACACCAGCTGCTGTAGGAGCCGTCACGCTGAGGAAATGGGCGAACGCCGCCAACCAGGCCCGGTCTCCCCAGAGAGCCAGTTAAAACTTTCCTAGCTCATCTTTGCGTCCCAGGACCACCACTCCCATGCCCTTAGGAGCCAGGGCTTCCTTAAGTTTGGCTCACTAGGTGCCTCACTTGTCTCTCACTCCTCCTGGCTCTGCTGAGTGACTTCCCTCTGGCTTCCCAGCGTCAGATTGGGCCCATCCTCTGGGATGTGCTTCCGGAGCTCACATCTGTCCCTGGACTCTCACATGGCCGCTTTTTGTCTTCTGCCTTTGTTAGATTTATAGTTCCTTAGGGAAGGTGGTGCCCTGAATGCCCAGGGCCTAGCACATAGTAGGTGCTCAACACGTACTTGATGAGTAAATAAACGAAAAAGCTTAGTGGAAAGAATGTGAGGCTGGGCTCCATATCTGGGGCCCTGGGTTTGAGTCTTGCTCTGGTTCTTGCCAGCCATGTGACATTGAATATGTCCCCTCTCTGAGTCAGTGTCCTTGTGTGTTACATGGGTATGTCATCTCTTTCCTGTCCACCTCATGGGGATATTATGAGGCTCAAGTAAAATGCAGGAATGCTTTGAGAAACCATGCAAATAAGCAGATTGCTTCTAGAAGTCCAGGGGCATTCTAAATTCTCCTCAGTTCTCTGTCATGCTAGGCTTGGGCGTCAGGAAGACCAGAGGGACCTATATGGTCCCACCTATTTAAATGCAGTGGGACCAGCAAAGCAACCAACTGACCTGACCTTGGCCTTGAAGGGAAGGTTGCATTTCCTTTCTCTCCCTGGACGGGGATGTGAAGTCTGGCTGCGGCTGGAGAGAACTCTTCCTGCCCAAGCCCTGATCGTGGCAGCTGAACTCCTGGGTGAGACGTTGTTTTCTCCTGACGTTTTGAGGGCAAGTTCTCTTTCTAAACCTTGCAAATATGTGTCCACTCTTTTTCTCTTTGAGACACGTTTTCCTCCAGTCTGTGAGGCTAAAGACTGTCTCGAGCCTTTCCGCTTCCTTGGCCCGTGAAAGTTGACTGCGTTACCAGGCAGGGTTGCTCCAAAGGGGTTAATTGCATCTGAGCATTGGAAAGTGATTATCTAATTAAACTTTGGAATGGAATGGTAAAAACACTGGGTGACAGACCGTCTGTAGGAGGGTCCCCTGAGGTGCTCTGCAGTTACTGTTGATCATCTTCCCTGCCTGGGCTGTGCCTGTTAGCAGCACAGCCGGAGCGCAGCCCTGCTTTCCGGGGCTCCAGATTCGCTGGGCGACTGGTCGGGCACAGTGCCCCTCGGTGGTCGGTGCCCGGCCTGAGCCCGGCAGTCGGGCCTGGGTACCTTGAACGACGTTCATCACCGGTCTTCAGCTCCCCAATTTCTATTTAAAGTCAAAACGTTGTTTTTATGCTTAGAACCATGAAGTCCAACAGATTTCGTGGGCTGCGAGTTATTCTGGATATTTATGGATATTGCCCAGAAAAATTGGTTTCGAGACCTAGAACGCCAGCCATCCAGCATGCATGTCCCGCTCCCCCCACCCCATGCTTAAAGCTGCAAGATTTCTTCAGTCCTTCCAAGCAAGGCCCCTGGTAGGCCCTTGGGTGGGTGCAGCTTACAGGGGACAGGGGACCAGACTGGCAACTTAGACCTTGTACAGGTCTTAGACCTTAGACCGTAACTTAGAGAACAGTCCCACTCACCCCTCATTCCCACCTTGACATGTGGTTACTGGCACCACTGTCATTGTATAGATAGATGTGGACATTCTTCTGCCTGGTGTTGGGGACTCAGGTGGAGACCTGAGAAGGAGGAGTTTTTTCCCATGGGGGGGGGGGAGGCAGGAAGGGAAACGTTACAGAGGAGCTAGCGATTTTTTTTTTTTGCAGATGGGGCTTGGCTCGTAGAGGGGAGGCTCAGAGCAAAGCAAGTGGACATCGAGTTTGAGGACCAGCACGTTGTCAGGAGTGACTTGAGACACTGTACTTTGTTTTTATTTTCCAGTGACTCCTTTATGCAGCAATAAATATTTGTCGAGCACCTATTATGTGCCAGACCCTGGGGGTTCAGGGACAGACAAGCATACAAGGAGGCTGCTCCCGCGTCCTAGTGGGTGCTGGCGCTGTTTTGAACGAGATAAGCCGTGCTCAGGCCTGAGTTTTTGGACAGTCACTGGGGTGACAATTTGGAGGAGGGGCTGGAGGTCAAGGAGGTCAGAAGCCTCTTGAGACTCCTGGCTGGGGAGAGATGAGGAGCTGGTCCGAGGCCACAGCGATGAACCTAAGGGGGCAGATTCGAAAGCGCCGTAAACTGAAATTCCAGAATAATTTCTGGGTGTTCTTTTATCTAGCACGAAGGCACTAGATTTACCTCGGAGGTACCGCTGTTCAGTTCTGCTGTGGTAAAGCAATATTGGAATACAGTGGGCCTTGCCCTCTTTGCTGGGGGAGAGTTGCCTCCATTTTGTAAAAAGTGCAACATCTGTTCAATGAAGTTCAATAAAACGAGGCACGCCTGTATGTAAATCCCTCCTTCCAGTCCCCTTGGCAGAGCAACACCTTCATGTTTTGCCCTCAGCGAAGGTTACACAATGATATAAGTAGAGCCACTCAAGGAACAGCACTGCATTTTTTAAATAAAATGACTATTGGGGACATAATTCATTATTCCGCTCAATGCCACTTATGCTAATGTCCCTATGACAAGTGCATCTAGGGCACCGGGCCAAGAAAAACAGGTTCTCCCGACACAGAGGCTGGAGCCTACCTCTGGATGATGGGAACCCACGGCCTGCCTGCCTGCCTTCCTCCACTCTCCCCTCAGGAGCCGGGAGGTGCAGGAGCCGGGAGGCGCAGGACGGAGGTTCGGGGCTTCATTTCTGTAGCGTGACCCAGAATACGGTGCCCCCATCGCTTGAGCTAATCGTGTCCTCTTTGTATTGCAAGCCGCTTTTTCTTTGGAAATGGAGATGGGGAGAAAGTCCAGTGATTACGTCAATCAATAAATGGAAGATAATAGCTTTTGGCAGTGTTAATGGAGTTTGCATATGTCTCTGAAACACCATTTCCCAAACTCCGTTCCATGGCTGTGGGCAGGGGGCAGTCACAGCTGGTGGCTTTTTAAGGTGTGTGTCAGAAACATGCTAAGCGCTGGCCGAGTTGCTCAATTGGTTGGTGCGTCGTCCTGTACACCAAAATGTTGTGGGTTCGGTCCCCAGTCGGGGTGCGTATGGAAGGCAACTGATTGATGTTTCTCTCTCTCATCAATGTTGCTCTCTCTTTCTTCCTCTCTCTAAAATCAATAAAAACATATCCTCGGGTGAGAATTAAAAAAAAGAAAAGGAAAAATGCTAAGCTTCCTGATGGAGCTGTTCCCATGGCCCAACAGGAGAGGCTGATGGGCTTCACGGAGTGCGGGCTCTGGAACCAGAGTCCTCAGGCGCAAATGGGCCTAGGAAATCACCCGAACTTGTCGTGGCTCAGTTTCTTCACCCCCCAAACGGCACCAACTGTAGTATCTGCCTCAGAGGATTAGCAGAGTGCCTGCCACACAGTAGGCCTTTGACTGGCAGTAGCTGGTATTGCTAAGTGATCGCCTACCTCCGGGAAATGGTGTGTCCCGTACCTGGCAACGTCAGGAAGTCACATGACAGGTCCCACGAGCAGGGAGCCTGCGGTTCCGCAGAGGGCTGCACATTTTGCCTTCCTTCTGCCAAGCGGTGCGTTTTCTGTTTGACAATCGCCAGTCTTTGTTATGCCTTTTATCTCATAATTTTAACATGTATGGCTGCAATTATTCAATGTTTACTTTATATTAAGCATATGGATCAAATTTTGATCATTTCTTACCGCAATTAATTCAACTGTGAGACCCTTTTTTTTTTTGCTGTCTATTTTAATCTAAACGATACTCCATGAGCCTCAATTTGGCGCCCTGACAAAACAGCGCAATTCAGATTATCCTCCGCGGTCGGACACGTTTGGGAGCTACCACCTGAGTTTATATTCTCGTTCGTACATGCCATCTTTGAGCGAGACGGCTGGGCAGACTCAGGTACAGTGCCTGTCCCTCCAACACCAGTGCTCTCTGCAACGGAAACGAGGTCCCTCTCAGCCGTGGCGGTTCTTACCACCCACACCAGCTTGAAAACCGTGCCTGTGTGTCACTCATTCCTGCAGGCATGACTTACTGAGTCCCTCCCATGTGCCAGGCGCCATGCTGAGCCTTGGTGGCACTGAGCCCCGCCTCCCCCGTTCCTGGTCTGTGCTGCCCCACGTGGCAGCCACAGCCACGTGAGGCCACGGAGCACGGCAATGTGAGATGGGAGGTGTGGTGCACATTTTCGGTGCACACCGGGATTCAAAGCTGTAGTATGAAAAGGAATGTAAAATGTCTTTGGAATAATACATATTTTTAAATATACATACTTATTACATGTTAGAAATATATAACATAGTTTAATTAATATTGGTTACATGTTGAAATAATACTTTAGATATACTAAGTTAAATAAAATTGATTAGTGTGAATTCCACCTGCCCCTTTATACTTTTTTTAGTGTGGCTATTGAAAACTTTTAGATTACAGATGTGAATCTCATTCTATTTCTGTTGGATGGTCCTGGTCTTGGAAGGTTCACAGATGTGTTATTGGTTAATTGTCACACAATAATGAGACCGCTGTGATTTTCCAGGTCCCCCTAGAGCCGAAGCCTGACTTGGAAAGGTGACCCCAGAGGCAGGATGGATGGGTCAGCTGAGGGTCCAGCTGTGTGGGGAAGCCCATGGCCCTATGTAAAGTCAAGGTCAGGGTCAGGAGGCTGGAGCTGGGATCCGGGGAAATGAGAGTGAGCACAAACATCTCAGGAGAAAATGGTCATGTGGGGATGTGTAAGTCAGTCTTTGCTGTGTAACAAACAATCCCAGAACTGCAGAGACATAAAATAATAGTATTTGTTTTCCCCTCAGACCTCTGCAGATGGTCTGGGACCCAGCAACTCCAGGCTGGGGTTGGCTTCTCCCAGAGGGTTCGTCCCAGGTCTATGTGAAGGGCATTCATCTCAGGGCCCAGACTCTTGGAGCAGTGATGACCGGGGAGAAGCTCTCACGTGCTGGAGGTGCACGAGGCAAGTCCCAGTATGGAAGTGCTTTTCAACCCTGCGCTCAGTCTCATCAGCTGACATGGCAGTGGCCACAGGAGGCCACATGGCTCAGACCAAATTCAGTTGCAGGGAGGCACCCTCTGCCCGTGCGCATAGGAGGACAAAGCAAGTCAGAACGGCCAAGCTGTGGACACAGACCTGCACACTCTGACTTTTCCCTCTCCTGCCGCTGGATGTGGGTGGGAGAGTGGGGGACTCTGAGCCACGTGGAATGATTCATGGGGCAGAGCACCCCACAAGCCCACACTGGGCTGCACTGTGTGTGTGGATGACCCTCACTGTGGGGAACCACGGAGACTGGGGAGTTTATAACCACAGCCATCTACTCGGACCCCAACTCACCCCTGCTGCTAGGGCGGGGCCTCCTCGGACAACTGAACCACATCGGGCAAAGCCTGTGGGAGAGAATGGGGCCGGGGGGGGCCTGGTCAGGGAGAGCCTCACGTGGCTCAGACACACTCCCCCGCCACCCGCTCCTGGGGTCGTGTGAACTGGCCTGACACAGTTAGGTCCCAAAGGATTGGCCAGGGCAGGGCACTTCCTAAGGAAGGAGAAAGTATCAGCCAGGACCAGGAGATTGGGAATCCCAGTGTGAGGTCTTCAGATGGGGTCCAGGGCCCTCAGGAGCCAGAGGGAGCAGTTGCCACAGGAGTGAGAGCAAGGACAGAGGATGGGGGCCAAGGTCAGGGGCTCAGCCTGGACCAAGTGCAGGACAGGTGTCTGAGCCGAGGATGGAAACCAAGCCCATGTGAGGTCCTGCTGGCTGCTGGTGAGGGTGGTTGTGAGATGGGAAGGTGTGCCAGGCTGTCCTGACAGTACAGCATTTGTCATCCACTCATTCATTTGTTCATCCCACACACATTTTCCAACGCCCACTGTGAGCCCAGCCCAAGCCAGGGGAAGGGACTAGCATGCCTGACACCATGCCTGGGAGGGGCCTCCACTGCTGGAGGTATGTTGCTATGTTGTCCATACCAACATGGAGTGTGTGCGGCGCTCTGACTGTGGCGGAGACGTGAGGGAAGGAGGGTCTCAGAGGGCATCTTCTGGAACCTGGAGGCAGGTGGCTATGGGCACAGGGGCAGCCCAGAAGTGGACCCCTCCTACACCCCCAGAATGACTCAGAGGGCGCTCAGCAGCCACTGCACTGTGCTGTCCCCGTTTACCCGTGAAAGCCACCTTTGTCCTCCTCCTTGGGGGAAGTTCAATGTCCTGTTCTGGTCTCTTTGTGCTTGGGGCCAGCAGGCTCTTGGTGGATGTGAAATGCAAGAATACTCACTTATTTTAGCAGCCTCTGCTCTGGTGCCCACTGGTAGCTGGAGGAGGCACACACGTGCACACAGGCACACACACACCGCCCATGGGGTCTGGCAGATGCAATTAGCCTCTGGGTCCCTCAGAATTAGATGCAGGTGGCTAATTGTCCATGCCAGGAGGCAACTGTGGGCACAATTAGTCATGTCTCTTTCTCCACTCAGGGCTAATAATGGGTGTGGAATCTGAGGGGGAAGGAGAGAATCTGATGGAGCTGGGGGTCTCCCTTGGTCCTGGGCTGTGACGGACACCTTTGGGTGGCAGTGCTCATCCTTCGGGCCTGGGGAGCGGGGAGGGGACAGGCAAGGGGGAGGGTGGCAGCTCTTCCTCCACTCCCCACCCTCACCCCATCAGCACACTGGAGCCTGTGTGTCCCGATCTGTGAATGGTGCCAGCCTCTTGCTTTTGTGTAGCCCGTTAGGGTTTGGAGAGCCTCTTTGCATACATCGTTGCGTCTCACACCCATGCAGCTTGGGGGGGGGGGTGGTTTTTTCCATCCCATTTTACAGATGAGAAAATGGAGGGCCGCCTGGCAACTGGCAGAGCCTATGCTGGAGCCCAGGCCCAGGATGCTGAGCTCACTCATCACGCTGTCTCTGGTCCTTTCTCCTCTTCCTTTCCTGGAGGTGCAGGAGGATGAGTCCCAGACAACAGACAGCAGCTTAGGGCAGAGCAGGCCGGAGAAATGTTCAGTGTAAGGTTGGCCTCTGTCAATTTTAGACAATTTACTTCCCTGTCTGAGAACTTTCCAAGGAGCATGGGGGGTACGGAGATGGAGCAGGCACAGTCCCTGCTTCTAAGGAGTTCGCGGTCCAGTAGAGAGAGCTTATTCCCTGTATCGTTCATGCGTACAGCACCCATTATACCAGGGAGACTGCGATTGCGCTGTGAGACTTCCCTAGTTAGTCCCTGGTCCGCGGAGGGATTTCGGTCGCTTCCCATTGCCGCTCTGGGCATCCGTTTTCCCTAGCTGCTAAAGTGGGATGTTGAACCTCAGTAAGGTCTCAGGTTCTGTCCAGTTCTTCCAACTGATTTCCGACACTACAGTGAATCAAGAAGGAAGCGATGACTTCTGGTTAGGGAGGAGAAATTGGGGCAGTCAAAGTTGGGGGAGGGGGCACACCAAGAAGTGTATTTGATGTGGGCTTGACAGTTAGGGTTTCAATAGGAGACAGGCCAGAGCAGCCCTGCATCCTAAGCCAGGCTCAAACTTGCTCAAACTTGCTTTGGTTGCAAGTAATGGAACCTACCTCTAAGGACATCAAAGGGAATGTACTGGTGTATGGAGGTAACTAGTCTTTTTAAAAGGCCTCCCGGTGAATCATGCCTGTTAATATTCATACCTTGGAGAGGCTCCTTTCCTTGAATTTGGATTGACCCCAAAACTCCCTTGTAACCAATGTAGGTGGCAACAGTAATGCTGCCTGGCTTTGGAAATTGAAGGGTTGCAGTTATCATCATCTTCTCTTGGAATACTCACTCTAGGGAAAGCCAGACACCCTGGGATGACACCTCCACAGCACGAGAAAGTCTCAGCTCGCCGTGTGGAGAGGCTGCGTGGAGAGAGCTGCCCGGCCAGCCCCTGGCTGGTCCGGCTACGCCAACCAAGCCAACAGGCATGTTAGGAGGATGCCATCTTGCACACTGAGCTTGGGGGGCATCTCAATACAGCATGCAAGACCCCAAGTGAGAGCCATGTAGCTGAGCCCATTAACCCACAGAGCCATGGAGATGATGGATTACTGTGTTAAGTCACTACATTTTGAGATGGTTTGTGACGTAGCAATAAACAACCAGCACACATGCAGAAGCAGAAGTCCAGGGAGGTCTAGGTTCAGGCGTGGCTGGGTTCCGAGGCCCAGATAAGATGGCTGGATCTTGTTTTTCCTCTCCTTCGAGTGTCTTACTCTTCTGCTGGCTTCTTTCCTGAGCTACCTCTCTTCACTGCTGTGCCCCTGAACTTGTGGATTTGTGTGCCCCCTGCTCCCAGCAATACTTCCAGGCAGTCCTGCTCTTTCTCAGCATTATAACAAAATTCCTGAAAGCGTGTCTCATTGGCTTAGTAGCATGACCTTCCCGGAACCTTCCTGATGTGGCCGGAGGGGAGGGCTGGGAGGGCTGGGAGGGCTGGGAGGGGACATTCTTTAGCTCTAGAGGCAGGAGTAGGTGACAGGAGAGGGTGTTCCCTGCCCTAACCAGCGTTTGAGCACTGGGGGATGACACTTCCTAAAAAAATGTTTAAGGGGACTGTTACCAAAGCAGAGAAAATGGACCCTGGATAGGCACAAATAGAGGTCCAATCCCAGAACTGTACGTAAGAAACCTAACTTTGCTATACCTTTCCTTCCTCTTATTTTAGAACATTCAGGAAATAATTCTTGTCCTGCTGCATGGATTGTGAGGCTCAGTATGAGAAGGTTCCAGCAGGAAGCGTGTGAAAGCTGCCAACAGTCCGTACCTGGAAGAGGTGACCACAACCTGCTGACAGCTGAGAAGCTGAGCTGAGGAGGGCTGGATATGGCTCCCCAAACCCGAATCCATCCTCAGTGAGGAAAGGAACGCAAACGCAAGGTTTCCAAATCAGTAAGTGGAATGGAGACTGCACATGCCCTGCTCTTCCTGGGTCACGCATTTCTGGGCTTTAGCAGTTTGGGTCATCGGAGGATTCCCTGAAATCCAGGTCTCAGCACGAAGCAAGGGGGAGAGAGGCACCGTGCTGAGAGGTCAGAGGCCCTGCACGAGAGGCCCCCGTCTAGGAAGACCCGTGTTGCTTGAGGGCGTCCATGGTGTTTTCTTTCTAGTCATCACGCTCAGACAGCCCTGCCGTAGCCACAGAGAGGAACTTTTATCTTTAGTCAAGGACACAGGGCAAAACCACAAGGTAATGTCAAAAAAAGTCCTGATGCTAAAAGTCAGAAAACCAGTGCTCTTTTCACTATGTGGCCAATTCAATTCTTGAGCATCTCATTCTTAAAATCTGGTGTGCATTGAAATGGTAGGCATCCATCCACCCGTGCACCCATGCCCCCAGCCCCCCACTCGTCCACCATCCACCTCTCCAGCCAGCGAGCCCTGCACATCCCATCCACCCGTCCGTCCATCACTCCACCTTCCTTCCATCCGTCCATCCATCCATCCATCCCGCCGTCCACCCATTGCTCTGTTCACAGAGTCAACTATCTACCTGTTTTAGCCATCCCAGCCTCAGTCAGGGAAAAGCTCCAAGGCCTAGAGAGAAATTCTCAGAGCAGGGAAATGGTTAAAATAAATCAAAATAAAATCAGAGTTGGCTGTGGTGCTTATTTTTAATGACACACAGGAAACTATAAACCAGCCATGCTACATAATTGACCACTGAGGGTTTCTCGCTCTGAGTCAGTTTGAGATGTACCAAATCCAATATCATATCACTGATTTGATTTGTTAATAATCAAATTGCAAATACCTTTTCATTTGGCTTCAAAAAGCAAACAGCCATTCGGAATAATTTTTATGGGTCTTGGAATGTAATATAAACTTAAAATATTGTGTTTGCAAGTCCTATTGGCATGACCGTATTATAATTTATATTGGCCTATTTTGATGTACAGCGGCATAATGAAACTTTAAAAAATATATTCTGCAAAGCTGCGTCTAAGCCCAAGCCGGCAGCACAGAGTAATGTAAGAACATCATGGGGATTCCTTGAATATTTTCTTAAGGAAATTTCTAGAGAATGACAGTACTACTCACCAACACTCGAACTTGAGCAGGGATTGCAGTCTTGCAGAGTTCTGTCTGTTGTCACCTTTCCAGACCTTCTGTCTGACACTCCTCCTCCTGCCGCAGGCCCCACCCCGCCATGTGCCTTCACCCACGCCCTATGATTTTAGGTCCTTGGAACATGTTACGTGTCTATGTTTCTGTANTCAGGGACAAGCTCCAAGGCCTAGAGAGAAATTCTCAGAGCAGGGAAATGGTTAAAATAAATCAAAATAAAATCAGAGTTGGCTGTGGTGCTTATTTTTAATGACACACAGGAAACTATAAACCAGCCATGCTACATAATTGACCACTGAGGGTTTCTCGCTCTGAGTCAGTTTGAGATGTACCAAATCCAATATCATATCACTGATTTGATTTGTTAATAATCAAATTGCAAATACCTTTTCATTTGGCTTCAAAAAGCAAACAGCCATTCGGAATAATTTTTATGGGTCTTGGAATGTAATATAAACTTAAAATATTGTGTTTGCAAGTCCTATTGGCATGACCGTATTATAATTTATATTGGCCTATTTTGATGTACAGCGGCATAATGAAACTTTAAAAAATATATTCTGCAAAGCTGCGTCTAAGCCCAAGCCGGCAGCACAGATTAATGTAAGAACATCATGGGGATTCTTTGAATATTTTCTTAAGGAAATTTCTAGAGAATGACAGTACTACTCACCAACACTCGAACTTGAGCAGGGATTGCAGTCTTGCAGAGTTCTGTCTGTTGTCACCTTTCCAGACCTTCTGTCTGACACTCCTCCTCCTGCCCCAGGCCCCACCCCGCCATGTGCCTTCACCCACGCCCTATGATTTTAGGTCCTTGGAACATGTCACGTGTCTACGTTTCTGTATGTAGTCCGTCTAGTCTCTCCCTCCTCTCTTCTCTGCTTGTGGAATATCGCTCACACATTCTTCAGCTCCTGGCCCAAAATGCCGTCCATGCTGACGTCTCCAGAAGTTACTATCTCTGTTCTCCCACGGCATTGTAAAGGGGACTCTGTTATAGCGCGTGTCACAGCGTGGTTTTATTTTTTGTTTACACACACTAGACTGTGAGCTCCTTGCCAGCCTGACCATGATATGTTCAATTCAAAAGACTCACTGTTAACCCCTCGTACCTGGTGCATAGTACGTGCTCACAAAGGGCTTGTGCAGTGGTGTTGTGGATGGGTGGGTGGGTGGGTGGGTGGGGAGACTGAAGAAGGATGATGCTTCCGCTGGCGTTGGGAGCCTTCAAGCACAGGTGGTAGAGGGATTTAAGGACCTAGGTCGGTTGCCAGGCAAACTGAGCTGCAATGCATGGTGCTACGACATTCGGACAGGTACAGCATCACTAGGCCACGGGAATCTTCCAGCTCCGCTAGTCTCTGTGGGAGCCCGTGTCCACGTGGTCCATCGCGGAGGGAAGCGTGGTTGTCATGTGGCGCACGTCTGTATCTGGCCCGGCCACTCGTTGAACTCTCTGATTATTTCTAGTACTTTTTCAGTGGGAAAGCAGATAATTCTATGGCCTACACTTAGTGGAAATGTATACTTCTTTCTAATACTCATTATTTGGTTCTCACCTAATCACTCTGGCAAGGACATCCAGCGAAATGTTGAATAATACAGAAGATAGCGGGTATCTTTTTCCTGTTCCGGACTTTAATGAGAACCTTTCTATGATTCATCATAGGAAATGATGTTTGTGGTGATTTCTGGTAACTGTAACATGAGTGTACTAATTCTGGCACGGGCTAAATGGCACAGTAAAGACACCCCAAAATACGGTGGCTTGGATAACACAGAAGCGAATTTCTCTTTTATGTAAGAGTTCACAAAGATAGTCAGGGTAAGCAGCCCAAAGCCCTTCTCCTCAAACTTGCTCTCGTCTTGCCATTCTCCAGCCCGCGGGCAAGGCGGGGGTGGGGGGGAGTGTGGTGGGGGAGGGATTTCTACGGAAAACACCTTCCTCTTTAGAGCAATAACCTGGTAACTGTAGGCATCATTTCTGCTCACGTCCCACTGGCTTGAATGTAATCACCTGATTACAACCAACTGCTAGGAAGGCTTGGAAATGCAGCATCTGGCTTGGTAGCCAGATTGCCGGCAAAAACTGGGGTTAGGTACAACTGAAACAAAACGCGGACGGAGAGAACAGGTAGCGGGGACCAGAACCACATCAGCATTTCTGGGATGCAGCTCTGTGGAACCAGTTGCACTGTTCCTGCAGCAAAGTTACCCATGCTCTACTCAGGATGGCTGCTATGTTAATAAGCGAGATGGACCTATGGTTTTCATGTGTGCGGTACTCTTGTTTTATTACCGGGGCCACACCAACCTGCAGGGATGGCCCAGAGGACTGTCCGCCTTTTCCACACTCTGTAACAGTTGATAATATTGTGAAATGATCTATTTTTTGAATGCTTAGGAGAATCTGTCCTTACAACCATCTGGCACCATGGTCTCTTAGAGACAGATCTTTGGCTACTGTGGCAGAGACCGCTAATGGTTCACAATACCTATTCTGTCCTTTGTCAAAGAAAAGAGAACCCTTGGTTTGGAGCAGGGTGTACACGCCTGGAATGAGACACGTTTCCCTGGCTTCTCTTGTGGCTGCATGTGACCAGGTTCCAAAGTTTGGGTTGGGGAGGATTTCGGAATCCAGTTCAGAAAGGTGGTGATGTTGCGTGCGGCTTCGGGCCCAGGCTTTTGGCACGTGTGTGTTCCCTTCTGCTCTTGATGGGCTGCCCAGAAGGGGCCCCAGCAGTGAGTCAGCTGGTGCCAGGCTGGGGTGGCCGGTCAGAAAAGCAGGGGCGGCCTGAGCCCTCAGTGCCCAGAGGCTCCCACGCCAGCTTCTGAACAGGTGAGCCGATGAAAAGTAACTTCTCTTTTTGTTTTGTTTTAATTCACATAAGCCACGTTTTTAATAAATTCTATTTTGAAAAACGCTTCTATCCATAGTTGTGCCTCTCTCGTGTCTATTATATATTTGTTCTCTCTGGCCTGCATTAAATGCCATAAGGCGATCCTTCCAGGCTGAAAGCGGGCCAACCTTGGCTCACCAGGAACGGAGGCGCAGTTCGGAACGAGGGCTCTGGGTGATTCAGTGATACGCCCAACTGGGTGTGTCGGTCGGTGTGAGTCGCCCTAACAAACTGGGAGGCTTACACAGCGGGGACGTGTGGCCTCCCAGTCTGGAGGCCACAAGTGTCAGGTCCAGGGGTCAACCCCAGAGGCTGTTTGCAGGTGCCTGGGCCTTGCAGAGAGGAGCGTGGCTCCCCGGGTGAGCATGCAATGACGTGCAAAGCCGTCTGAGCTACGGCAACTTCAGTCTCACTGCCGGCTCACCTGAGCCTCTGTCCTGGACCCCGGGGACTTGCTTTTGAGCTATTTCATGCCCACCTCTGTGAGTTAAACACACCCCGCACTGTGTCCTTAAGAAGGGAAGCTTCTAGAAACAACATTTGAATGAGGACATGCTCTGGGCTTCCTCCCTTTTCTCCCAAGATGAGTGCTTCAGCTAAGTGGGTAAAGAAGGTTCTCTTGAAGGAACGGGATTCTGTAGGCAAAAAAAGTCATTCTTCAAACCGTTTGTCCGTGGATTTGTCCAGGGCCCCCAACACCCCCTGTGACAGCCAAGCTCTGCCTTGACATGGAAAGACTGAAAGGTGTGGGTGGCAGACAGGGGTGGGTGTGGCTGAGCGACCTGGAAAAGTCAGAAGTCCAAATTTTAGAGTTTCTCACTCACATGTTTTCCTTTTGAGGGTAGTAGACATGAATACACCGATAAACAGCAAGGAACTAATAAGGAAAATGAGGAAAATGAACACAAAAGAACAATTCCCCATAGGCCTTCATTTCACAATAACATCTATGCACAAAGGCCCTGGGTTGGAACGTTCATTTTGCACTTGTGACTCAATGAGAATAGCAGATACGAGGCTCGGATAATTGAAAATTCCCAATTACCGTTCCGCCGAGCGGGGTTTTCCAGCCTCTGCTGAGTGACGTGCCAGACAGTCCCGCCGAACCCAGTCACAACGTGAGAGGGAGATGCCTCCCGCGTCACCTGCCTTCCTCCGAACAAAGGCCCCGCTGGCTTTGTCAGGTCCCATTTGGAAACACGATCTCAGTCTTGCCTTCTCCATATTATTGATGGGTTCGGGTATTCTACTGTAATTATGTCAGAGATGAAATATTTCAAAATGTGATTGGCAGGCTGATTACAATAATGCGTGCGATTAAACCCAGGGCATGCTTGTGTAACTAAAGGAAGAATGTCAGTGGCAATTAACTGTATTTCCTTTAAAGTTTGCCAAGATTTCTCTTGTTTTTCATTGTGTCGTTGTAAAACAAGCCACCAGGCACCTGGCGGTAGGCATCCTTAATGCTCTTCCTCCAAAGAGCCAATGGGGATTGGAGACAGACATGAAAGGAATACTCAGCTCCTGCGTCTACCAAGACAGCTTTGCTGGCCTCAGGAAGGCACCAGCACCAAGGACAGAGAGTGCTCCTATTCCCTCTCCCTCCCTCTCCCTCCCTCTCCCTCCCTCTCCCTCCCTCTCTCTCCCTCTCTCTCCCCCCCTCTGTCTTACTCTCTATTGCAAGCTCTCTTGGGGTCCATCTGTCTCTCTTTCCTCACCTCTTTCTCCCATTCTTCAAGTCAAAATCCTGGAAGGAAGGTACTGATTGGCTCCATTTGGGTCACATTCCCAACTGGCTGCCGTTTTGTATGATGCCACCCATTCCCCTGCCACCTCTGACCGATCGCGTAGGCCACCGATGGGTTGACTTGACAGGTGGGTGCACTGTCAGATGTGAAAGAGCAGGTGGTCACAGCTGTGTCCATGACCTTGGGAATGGGCTGGGCTGGGGTTCGACTTTCCTCTCATTCCCACTGGGCGAACGTTTTTAGAGAAGCCTGCTAGTTTCCAGTCGAAGCCCCGATTGGACCCTGCAGGGCTTAGAAATTACCCCCCGCATCCGCCCTGTGGAGTTTAGCGGGAACAGGGAAGTCATGGCGAGGACCTGCTGGCCTTCTCTCACACCCAGCTGCTCCTCTCCTAACCAGAGCCCCCGTGTGGGAAAAAGGATCCTTATCTTGGCTGCACGCTGCCGTGTGGGGCTGTATCTTGAGATAGGAGAGCATGTGTTTAGGGCCAGAGTCCTCCAGGTTGAACATAACAGTGGCCCTTAGCACATCGGGGACTTGTCCCTCACGGTCTTGGAAGATACCCAAATGTGAGATGTCGCTTCTTCCTGGAAGCCTTTCCGGATTCCCTGTGCTGGTCTAGGAACCCCTTCTGTGCCCCAAGCACTGCCTGATTTTGAACTTAGCAATCACTTTGCATGAGTGTTTCTCTCAAGAAGGCCCCTGAGTGCAAGGAAGGGCCATCTCTTACTCCTCCGTATGTGAGACGCAAGGGCACAGGAGGGGTCAGCGAGTGACCCCTGTATTGTCCTGGGGCTACCCTTACAAGTACCACTACCCAGGAGGTGCAGACAACAGGACGTCTCTGTCTCCCAGTCCTGGAGGCTACAAGTCTGAGGTCAAGGTGTGAGCAGGGCCGTGCTTCCCTCTAGGAAAGGTGTGCCACAGGCCTCGCTCCCCCAGGCTGCTGGTGGTCCCCAGGGCATCCCCCTCTGTGTGTGTCTGTGTGCAATGTCCCCGTCTTGTAAGGACATTGGTCCTATTGAATGGGGGGCCAGCCTACTCCAGTACAACCTCACTTGACAGACTGCATCTACAATGACCCATCACTAAAACGGCCACCTCTCTAGGGAAACTGGCAGTTAGGACTTCAACCCAGGCATCCTGGGGGCACACAGCTCAACTCCTAACAGCCCTTGGTGCCTGTCGCAAGGCTTCGTCCCCCAGACTCCACAGGGAGTTTGCAGATGTTCTGTCTCACTGTGGCCTCACAATGCCCCTGAGACATAGAAACAGCTGTCCTGTGACAGGGACCCCCAGGCTCAGAGCGGAGAGTGAGCACAGGTCTCTGGCTCCCAGAGCAGGGGGCCTGGCCCGCATGCTGGCTCTCGGCCCCCCGGGACTGTCTCCCTCCTTCCTGCAGAATGGCCCCCCCGCCCCGAGGCCTTGGTCAGCCCTGCCCCCACAGAAGGCTGAGGTAAGGCTGAGCACTGCCTTTGGCTGCTCTGGGAAGACTCTGTGCCTTGGGGGGAGATGAATGGCTGGAAATTGCCCCCAGTGCCTCCCGTGAAGGGCGGATTTTGGCAGTGAGGCGGGGCGGTCTTGGATCTGACCCAGGGTTTTGTAGTGGGAATGAAACACCGACTGACATAGCGCTATTGCTCGGCTCCTGGGATTGCAGTAATCAGCACAGCCCACCCACTAACGACGTCCCCTGTGCCTGGGCTGTGCTCTTCGTCCTCGGAGGGCGGCAGTCCCGGTGCTGTCTGAGTGATGGCTGTGCCCGGACTCCTGCTGGGGCAGGAGACAGCGTGAGAGTGCGTGATGAAATCAGAGGTGTGCCCGAGGTGTGTGCGTGTCCTGCTTCCTCTCTCCTCACGTGACAGGTTTCACTAGACTTGATGCTCTGAGACCGCCCAGTGTTCTGCTTATGCCTCGCCGTGTACTGAACCACTCTGACCCTTAGCCACATCCGACAACAGCCATTAATTACACGCACAGAGTTGTGGGCTAGGCATTGGGGCAGGGGCGCCAGACAGCCAGTCCCTGCCCCACAGAGGCCTCCGTGCAGATGGTTCGAACCGGAAATGGCTGAGCAGCTCGACCAGCTGGGGCCGTGCTGGGGCCTTGATCTTGGCCGTTGGCCCTGGTCCTTGCTGCTTCTTCCCCTTGTGTTGGCTAGGGTTGGATTGTCCGAGATGGCGTGTGCACTTCTGTGTTTGATGACTGGGTGGGGGGCACTAGAACAGCTGGGGGCTGGGCCTGTCGCCCGCAGTACAGGCTTCTCCCCATGGCTAGCCTGGGCTTCCCCATAGCGTGGCGTCCCTAGGGAAAATGGGCAGCTGGCCTCCCTCCCGCTGCTGGTGGTTCCCAGGCTTGGGGCAGCTTGATTTTGCTCTTCACATGGTGTTCCCCCGTGTGCACGTCTGTGCCCAAATTTCTCCTCTTTATAAGGACACTGGTCCTATTGAATCAGGGGCCCGCCCTTCTCCAGTGTGACCCCACTTAACAGATCACATGTACAATGACCTCATTACTAAGGTCCTTTCTAGGGAAGCTGGCAGTTCGGAATCCTGAGGCTTCCAGGGCCAGGTGGAAGCTCCGAGGGGTCTTACTCTCTGGGTGTGGAACCCACCTGTGTTTCTTCTCCCACATTCTATTGGCCAAGCGAGTCACTAAGGCAAGTCCTGATTCAAGAAGAAGGGAAAGAAACTCATCTCTGGATCAGAAGTTTGACAGAACTTGCCACCATCTTTAACTTTTAAAGCTCATCCTGCCTGTCAGCTGTTATCCGAGGCTCCAGGTGGTCGCTCCAAGCCCTTCTCCACGGGGCCTCCGAACTCCTGTTCTTAACCCCAAATCCAGGCATGTCACTCCCCTGCGCCCCCTCCCAACACATGTGCGTGCACCTGCACACATGTGCCCACAACCACACAGCTCTCTAATTGCCACAGAAGGATTCCGAAGCTCCTCGGAATACACAGCTCAGCAAATTCTGCACGGCCCGGCCTCTGCTCCCCTTCCCGTTCCTCCTCCCTCATGCCCCACTCCCCACCCTAATTCAATTCCTTGTAAATCAGGAAACCCCCTTATCATCCTCTGAGCCTTTGCACCTGCTGACGAGGCAGCATTACTGCCGCCTCTGGCTGTTTCCTCAGCAGTGACTCATCCTTCAAACAGGTTCCTCTGACCAGTTCCACCCACCCCACCCTATAGGGTGCAGATTTATCTCATGGAACCTGTCACTCTACTCGGTAACTGGTAATTGCCTGCGCACGTAACTGTCTTTCCTTTTAGACAATGACATCCTTGCAGCCAGAAGTTGTATTTTTGAGGGCATTGTCTTTGCCAAGGAGTGGACATGGGAGGTGGGGTGCGTTCTGTGGAGGGGAGTGAGTGCATGAATGAACGAAGGCACTGAGAACAGGCCGGCGCCTCCTGTGAAGGGCAAGGAATGGCCGCGAGTTGGAATGCCTGAGTGGACGCATATGAAGTATTGGCAGGAATACTGGGGCTTAGAAATAGAGGAAGGATCCCCTTTCAGCTTCTGGAATCTTGGGGTCCCCTGCCCCTTGTCCCCGAGAATGCTCTGCCTTCCACTGGGGCCATGGAGTGGTGATAGACGTTACTTGGGGGAAAGATATTCTGGGGTGGACTAGGTTTGGGAAGCCCAAGATTAGACAAAATTAATTTTTTCCCTTTGACTATAGGAGTTCCATACGCTGGTGGGCATTGAAAATCTCCTCACAGGAAGTACGGATGTCGTATTTGCCAAACTTATTTCACCCTGGAGCTCTGGCAGGGCCATTGGGGGATGTTATTTTTTATTTGACTTCTCATTGCTGCTCTGTCCACCACCATTTTCAGGGGATAGTCCTGCTTCCAGCCCCTGTTGACAAGGCAGACAGTGGACCAAGCATCCATGGTCCTCAGCTATCGGCAAAGGGTGGGTCAGTGACCAAGGGGCCAAGCTCATCCTGTGTGCCGTAGCGGGTGACTGAGCTGGAAGGTGCACTTGGAATTGAGGCAGCCTTATTGGTCCAGGCACAGCATGAGTCACCATGACAACTCTGGGGCATATTCAAGCGCCCTTGTCAGTGAGGAAGAGGAGTCTTAGAGAAATGAACGGCTCGCCCAGTGTTGAGCTGAGAGGCTGTGGTCTTTGGGCTCCCAGGGCAGGGTTCTGTGCATTGCACCGCTTCCCTCAGGGGGACCTGAACCCTTCAGTTATTGAAGGATGACGCCAACCAGGGACATCACGGAGCACCCATGTGTATCAGGCTTCCCGGCAACTGTATTAATTGACCCATCACAAGAACACGGGAAGTGAGTCTTACAGAACTTACATCGTAGCTGAAGGGACTCAACCAAGGAAACAGGCCACGGTAGGGAGGGGGTGAGGCGTAAGCTCCATTTCTGATGACTTGGCTGTCACTCATGAGCGATGGGCCTCTCGGTCCATCCAGAATGGTTGTGATGTCTGGGAACCGAATCTCCCTCCCTGGCTGGAGGTCTGGCCTCGCCGTGGGCTGTGCTGCTGCTGCCTGGGCTGCTTCCCAGAGCAGCCTTCTCGGGGGAGGGCCAATGGCAAAACTGGGAGATCCAGCAAGGCTTCTGCAATAAAAGCTTTCTATGCCTCTTGTTCAAAGCATTTAAGTGCCTTTTAGATCACAGACTGAACCATCGACATTATAAAGTGAAACCTTTTAATACCAAAATACACTTCCAGAGTGAAATTCCATTATGGGAAAAAGCGTTTCACGGCACCGGGCTAGATAATAATTCTCTCACGTGTAATAGGAGGTATGAAATGTTTGACGATAAATCGAGTTTCTCAGCACTGCAATAAGGCGACTGATGGTGTGCATGTGTGCGCGCGTGTGTGTGTTGTATATACATAACAAGTCCTGTCTTATTCTGGACACCAATTTCTTTATCTGTAAATACTGGGAATTGAACTCGATGGGCTCTGAAGTGCTTTCTGCTGTCAGGTTACATGAAAAAGCTATTTTTCCACTCTTGGCTTCTGTTTCCTCCTCATTAAAATGAGGGCTTTTGAATCAATTGGCAAACTTTGGATTTCAAGTGAGGACTGAAAGTGGCTTAAGCAAAAGAAAAAAGGGAAAAAAGGAAGGACTATAATGTCTCATGTAGCTCAACATTTCACAAATGTTCTGGCTTCAGGTGAGGATGCATCTAGGGGCTCCAGCAAGGTTACCAGTCTCTTGATATCATGGTCAGTTAGACTCCCTGCTCCTGCTTCCCTCCATTTGGTCCAGGATCACATTCTCACTGCTCGGTAACACCCTCAAGAAGAACTTCTTCCTCCCAGTATTTTCAACAAAAGCCCCTGGGCTGAATTCCATTGGCTCATATTGGATCCCCTATCTATCCCTGAACCAATCACCATACTCAGGGTGCAAACTACACCGATTGGCCAGGCCTGGATCACATGCTCACTCTAGAGCAGAGGTGGGAGCAGGGTGAGCCCACTGCAACTGTGGAGTGAAAGTTCTAGAGGCTGTTTCCCATGGGATTATGAGGAGCAGCTGATGAAGGAAGTGGGGAGGGATGCAAAGGAAACAACGGATATCTGTGTTTGCGGTTTGAGCTAGCTCTAGCTGGCCCTCAGTCTTGCCCACACTGTAGAAGCTTACAAATACTAAATGCTCAGTGCTAGAGGCACCTTTGAGACTATGAAGTCTAACTTTTTTTGCTTTAAAAGTTATAGAGGAGACTGAGGTTTGGGGGTGGGGTGACTTGCTCAAGGTCGCTTGAGTCTTGTAGTGGGCCCTCGGTTAAGTCGCAGCTCTGTCCCTCAGCTCCGCACTCCTTAACTCTCCTCCTTGAACCGCACAGCTGGGGGGGCCTCCTGGGAAGGACTGACCCCGGGGAGCCTGTTGGCAGCGTCAGAAGAGGCCTCTGCTCCTCCAGCTTGCTTCCTCGGCCGGCCGCCCTTGGCCCCGCCCAGTTTTGGTGGATGCCTGCCAAGTTTCTTTGTGCAGATTTCTGAGTACACGTTGCTGCTTAGCTGGGTACTGTTGGTCAAGTCACGTAACCTCTCTGGGCACCAGTTTCTCAGTCTGTAGATCTACCCTCCTACAAACACTCCTCCTCGTCGCCTCTTTCGCCACACGCACACGCATCTCTCGCACACGCATCTCTTGTGTTCTGGAAGGAGGCGATCTAATCTAATACAAGACCTGGGTTTCCATGAAGGCTTGGAAACCTCAGGGGAGGTTTATATTTTAACAAATACACTTAAAGAATACAGTGTGGGCTCTCTAATAATGGGGCTGTTTTAGGCAGCGTGGGATGGCCATATCCCTGGTTTTGGAGAAGACACACCTGGTTCAGGCCTCGACTCCTCCCGGTGTCTGACCTTGGGCAGCTGGTGTGACCTTCTCAGACCTCTGTCTCCTTCTCTGGAGAGGGGGTACCTTGCTCAGTGGTTGTGCTTGGTCAGAACAGACTCCAACTCGGGGAGGACGCGTGGCAGCAAGAGACGTGACCAGCGACACCTGGGGACAGAGAGAAGTTGTCAGCACAGCCTCCTCTTTTTGTCCCATTAGAAGGAATGGAAGCAACCACATCAGTCATGGCAACATAGCAGGTGATGTTGTGTCTCCAAAAAGATACGTCCACGTCTTAAGCCCCGTACTTGTGACTGTGACCTTGTTTATATATACGGTGTCTTTGTGGATGTAATCAAGTTAAAGATTTTGAGATGAGACCGTTCTGCACAGAGGGTGGGCCTTAAGTCCAGTCACCGTGTTCCTTAAAAAAGAAACGAGACACTCACAGGAAGAAGGCCAGGAGAAGCTGGAGGCTGAGCGGGGTGGGGTGGCCGCAGGCCTGGGGCCCCAGAAGCTGGAAGAGGCAGGAAGGAGTCTGCCCCAGAGCCTCTGAGGGGGAGAGGGTCCCTGCTCATGCTTTGATTTTGGGCTGCTGGCCTTCAGAACTGTGAGAGAAGACATTTCTGTTGTTTCAAGCCACCAAGTTTGAGGTCACTGGTCGCGCAGCCACAGGAAACCAAAACAGCGGCCAGCCTGAGTTTGTGATGAAACAGAAACCTTCTAAGTTCCGTAGCGTCGACTCCACCTTTCTGACTACAAAAGTCTTATCTCTGCCTTCCTCCACCCCCTTTCCCCTCCTCTCCATTCCCTCTCAGCAGGAGCCCTGTCTTTATGTTCAGTCTGATTACCCACGGGAATTTTCCCTACTGAGCTGATTAATCAAAATACTGAGTCACCCATGCTGCCCTTCGAAATTCCTGATCGCACTTAAAAATGGTCCGTAACGCATACACACAAATAAACCCAGCCACCAATAAACCCAGAGCGATCATTGGCAACTTGATTCACTCTGGATCATAAGGTGTATGTGTGTGGGGGAGGGCGGTTGGAATTACACGGCAGGAATGCAGTTTTAATCATACGTCTCTACTAATAAAAACATATTAGTGCATTATAGTGTGTGGGCTTTGGTGAGTTAGCCATCCCAGCCCACTCATTTCTTTATTCAACAGATACACATGGGACTGTGCGCCCGGCACCGTGCAAGCTTTCTGCTCTGACGGGTCTCCGGTCTAGTGCAGGAGACCAACAGCTGAATGGGCAATGACATTGGAGGTTGAGTTTGGTGGTGGGTGCTTTAACAGGAAAAAGGCAGTGGTTGGAAGCATGGGCTCTGCAGGCATAGCCCCGCGGTTGAGTCCCAGCTTTGGCACTCACCCATTAGCTGTGCACCCAAGACCAGCTGCTGACATGGTAGACCCCTGCTTCTTGGTTCCCGTGTGCTAGGACATATCCTTCCCTCTTAAGTCCTGGTCTTTGGGGGAGTTTCGTGGGCAGCCTGAGACACAGATCCAGCTCCGCTGAGCGGGCAGGGCTCAGACTCCAGCTGCATTTCCTGTGCAGTGGGCCGTGGCAACAGCCTTGGCCTGACTTTCACACCCCCCCCCCCCACCCCCTGGTTGTTTCTGTCTTCGGCTGCTTGAAGTCTTGCTCGTGTGGGTGCAATTCGTTCATCGGCCACAGGCATCAGGGGTGGTTAGATGAAGGCTTTAGGGTTGTCCCCACAGTGCCCTCCTTCCTGGAGTCCCCACCTCCCCGAATTCCAGTAGCTTTGGCTGTTCACGCTCCATCTTTTGGCTTCTCAGGCTAGTAAGATTGCCATATTCTTCCTGAGTTCAAGCCATGGTGTGGCAAGTCACCCAGGAGTGTTCTCTGTGGAAAAGTCGGCTAAATACGATGTCCCACTGTGTGCCTCTTCCTTTCAAGGCCCAAACCCCTTCCGTTTCTGCCTGCCCTTGGCTCCTGTCCAGTGAGGGGTTAGTATGGTGTAAGCTCTTCGCCAGAGCTCTCTGGCTTCTTTTTAGGTCTACACTCGCTCCTTAGGGTAGGTTGTCTGTTCTCATAGATAGCCAGTCCTCACTTCTAACAAGCCAGCTCTTCACTGCTGATTCCCAGGCCTCGTCTCCACCCTCTGGAATCTGCGTATTTGAACGTGAAGCTAGAGAACAGGGCCTTGAAGACACAGAAGTTGGAACCGAAGATGCAGTGCAGGAGAACGGTCCTGTAGGAGAGTTTTCAGAAAAGGAAACAGACCGGAGGGCAAGGCAGTTCCAGAGGCTGGGAGGGAGGTGATGTGAGCAGAGGGGAGTGGGCAACGGGGTTGAGGAGGCCAGCGAAATAAGAGCGGTGGCCATTGTAACCAGTAACACGTGGTCACTGGGGACCAGAGCAGGAATGCTTTGGGTGGTATGAAGAAGGCAGACAGCATGCTGGAAAGGTCAGAGAGGGGGTCAAAGGGGAGATGAAGAGGCAAAGACACGGATGGAGACAAAGATGCAGAGTGAGGGGCAGCGGCTAGAGAAGGTGCCGTCCACGAGGCAGGGGTGGCTTTTTACAATCGCTCCAAAGCTGCGTTCATCCTCCACGCCTTCGCATGTGCCTTCCCCCTGCCGGGAATGCCCTTCCCATCCTTGTCTGCCTGATTCTCATGCATTCATCCTCCAGAAGTCCGCTCGAGGGTCCAGCCTCGCCCCCCAGCCCACTGCCCCTGCTCTGTCTGCCTGCTACCTCTGTCACAGCCATTGGGGTTCAGGGGCTCAAGCAATCAACACTTCATCTCCTTCCCTCTGAGTTTTCAAATAAACTGCAATACAGACATAGAAGCAAACAGGCGGATATCTGAATGTCTACTTCACAATCAGTAAAGCTGGTTTGGAGAACACGGCTTGACCTGTGGCCCAATGGTCTTCCCTAGATCTAAACTTGACTCCCCTGGGCAAGGCTATGTATACAACCAGAGGCAACGAGGGTCTCTGCCCCATGCCTGTGACTCTTAACAGAGTGGTTTTTGCTTCCAGACCTGAGTCAGGAAGGCAGGACTTGTGCTGACCCCAGCTTTGAGAGAGAGAGAGACAGACAGACAGACAGACAGACAGACACTTGGCTCCATGCTGAGTCCTGTGTGCCAGTCTTCCAATCAGACAAGTCACTTCGTATTTGGGAGGAGTGAGGAGGAGAAGGGCCAACATTCACTTCCAATAATGCTCCCCTGGGGCCTGGAAGGGGATAGTTCAATGGGAACTCGAAGGTGGAGACAGCAGTCCCCTCCCAGAGTGCAACGGTCCCCATCCTGTAGCTGTCCCTCTGTGTCCATCTGCCCCAGCAGAGCGTGGCCTCTCAGGGATGGTGATCTTGCTGGCTCACCCGCGTCCCGACAGCCCAGCACTGTGCCAGGGGTGGAGTAAGTGCTCATTAAACTGCCTTCCAACAGTAAATGAATAAACTTCCCATCAAACTAGTGGATGCATCACGGGGCTGCGTGGTGAGTCTTAAATCCTCTCAAAGCTGCTTGACAGAGGTTAAAACTCCCGAGGCCTTGTCTCTAAGACCAGTGACAGAAGAAAGAATGGCCAGGCTCACAGATCAGCCTTTGGTTTATATTTTAATTTCCAAAGATAAATGTTACATCAGTTAAATCATGCTTTATGCCACTATCGCAGGTGCTAGCTTATAAAAATACTGGCTGAGCTCAGCTCCCTGGTGTGAAATGCAGATTTGGAGAAATTCAAACATACGGGTGAATTACAGCCTGGGTTTCTTTTATTAATGGTCACTAATGTCTGCTATCAAGCCACACCTGTTAGAGGCCAAACACTTGGCTTGTTTGCTTGAGTTGCATACAATTTACCAACTAGCTGATCATTCATTCTCTCTCAGAGTGTCAGACAGAGACATCTATGCAGGAAAAGGGGGGAAAATGTCCACTTACCTAGTTTTCTAAGGCAGCGTGGAGCTGTCAGACAGTGGAGTCAGACAGTCCCGGGTACGAAACCCCATTCGGTCATTGTTAGGTGGCGGTCGTCACGCCTGCCTTTCAGGGCTGAGAATGAGGCTTGAAGAAGCCAGCCCCTCCCGGGGCTGCCCATCACACAAGTGCTACACGCTCGCCTTCCTGTCCCTCTGCTGTTTTCTAGAAATTCTGTCCAGTTGGTGAACATTTTAAGGTACAGTGACACCCACATCTCTCCCTCCGTTCACACCTTTGGCCTCATAGGAGGTGCCCTCTGAACTGAGGGACAGAAGAAAGGGCTTCTGGCCTGGGGCATAGCCAGGCAGCAGCAAGATGTGGGTGCTCAAGAGAGGTGGATGGGGGGCAGCGCTAAGCCTCTCTGGAAGCAGGGTGGGGTGGGGGCTGGGGAGTGGCTCACGTGAGAGCCACACCGCTCCGTGGCTGTAGGTCTGGTCACCGCGGACACGTGCTTGCTGGGGCTGCCATAACAAAACGCCACCGGCTGGGGCACCTGAACAGCAGAAATTCATTCTTCTGAAAGTCCAAGATCAAAGTGTTGGCAGGACCGTTTTCTCCTGAGGCCCTCTCCCTGAATCTTCACGCGGCCTTCTCTCTGTGTGTGTCTGCATCCATGTCCTCTTCCTGCAAGCCTTGTTTTAATCAGTCTCCTCCATAATGACCCTGTCTGTAATACAGTCCCATTCTGAGATGCTGGAGGTCAGGACTCCAACATGTGAACTTTGAACTTTCGGGGGTGCACAACTCAGTCCGTAACACCTGGGAGCAGGGTAAGCAACCCAGAGCCTGGGAGTCAAGGCGAGCCCCCACCCCTGAGCTATGTCAGATCTGTCCCCTACAGGTTCCATTGTCACCACTGTCTGGGATTGGTCTCGGTGGGGTGGGGAGGGGGCAGGAACACACAGGGCCCTTCTCAGAGACACCTTGGACCTTCCCCAGTTGGATTCCCTTTTCCTTCCCCTCCCCCCACCACCCCCAGACTTAGACCAGACAGTGGTCTGTTGGAACTTCAGCTGTGCCCTGGCCTTTCTTTCAAGACCTTGACCTCTGAGACTCAGAGGCCCAGGCTTTTGACTCACAAACCTTCCTGAATTATACTGCTCTGCCATGAGTTTCAAAAGTGTATTTGAAACTGTAAAAGCTGAGAATCGCCCTCTTTGTTCGCTGGTTCCCGTCCCTGCAGTGTTCCTCCTCTGAGGCCTTGGGCTGGAGCCCGTCCTCGTGACCAGAACTGGAGAGGAACCACAGGCCGCAGAGAAATGGACAGGAGGAGGGAGCGGGCTATAAAGAGCCGTATTAACACAGTGCAGCCCCTGCACTGTCTGCTCAAACTCGCCTCCCGGCCCCTGAGTTAGCACCGGCCTCCGAGCCCAGATTTCTGAAGGTCAGGGCCATGTGCTATTTCCACTGTTTAATCCCACGTTCCCTTTGACACGAAGGCAGAGTGCAATCATTGGCGTAGTTCCCATGGGTTCAGGTTGGATTTGAGTTCACATCCTGGCTCCACCACATGTAGCTTTGGGCAAGTGGCCGAAGCACTTTGGGCCAAGTGGCCGAAGCACTCCAAGACTCAATTTCCTCACCTGCCACACAGGTTAATTTAGGGACGTACCCCACAGAACAGCTGGGAAAACCAAGGGAGATACTAGCTATGAAATTCTCAGGGTCGTGCCTGGCACGACCAGTAACTGCTGAAATGTGTCAATTATTATTTTAAAATATTTTCCTGTGGATTGATAGGTTAGGGGGTTGGTTAAAACCAGGTTGGTGGTGATGGTGGTGATGTGTGAAAAATGGGGAAAAATGCATTTTCCATGCCGTGACTATATTTGGCAACAAGTCTCTCCCATTCTCTTGTGATAAGAGGATTTTGTTTTGCTCCGAGCCCCTTTGAGTCCCATAATGATGCTTATATATAGTGCCTTTTGTCCCAGAGTCTTGGAGCAGCTCTGAAATCAAAACATGAAAGTCGGGTGGTGGCAAAAATGAAAGGAACAACTTGCTTTTGTTTTTGGAAAAGCTTCCCTTCCTTTCCTCATTTGCAACTTGGCAGCTGGATGTGAACACGTACGTGGATTTGACCTGCGTCTGTGGCCGACCACAGACAAAATGTGAGGACAGCTGCTGCGGCTGGGCTCCTGGAGACGGAGTGAGAGGTGGGCCTCGTGCTGCTTAGGAGGAGAAACAGGGGGGTGAGCAGCGGGAGGAGGAAACAACCTCCCTGAGTGGCTGAGAACATTTCACATGTGATCTCATTTAACCCCCAAATCTGAAAATATGTGCACATGAGGTAGGAGGCTCAGCGAGGTTCGTCATTTCGACAAGGTTGCACAGCAGTGAGGAGGTGGAAGGGGGTTCCAGGCCTGGCTCATTCCTGAAACCCAAGCGCCTATCTCTGTACCACGCTGCTTCTCTCTCTCCCTAGGGACATTTGTCTTCACTTTCAAAATGGTGGTGTGGGAGGAGGGAGGAAAGGCCCATGCCTTCGGGAGTTTGGGAGTTGGACCTGGTCTGCAGGGTGGCAGGTGGCGTGCGGAGGAGAGGTGACCTGGAAGGAATGCTCTCATGAGACCAGCACGAGGTGTCCCAGAGTGTCATCAAATCTGAGAGTCCACGGATTGTACCCCACTGCTAGAGCCCAACTATTTTATGTTACTCATCAAGAAGAAATAAAACCGACACTAAATACAGTTAGCATTGATTGCAAGATACAGCTGAATTTTAGAGACGTGAAAACGTGAAAAGCTTGCGTGTTAGAACAGAGGGGCGATGTCCTTTATCGAGGACAGGTCCTCTCCTGTGTTAGTTTAACACAGGACACAGTAAGCGTTGTACGTATTTTCAGCACAAAATGATTTACTACAGAGTCAAGTACTTGCAAAACTGCTGCTGGGCCGGGCTGGCAGGGAACCCACAGAAGTATCGCAGACATGCCTTGCAGGGGAAGCTGCAGTCTGGGCCACAGTGAAAAGGGGGAAGAAGGAGGAGCCTGCCATCAGGACTCAGGGTTCGGGAACACTGTGGGGATTCCAGGTAACGGTGCTGATAGAGGGAATCCACCACCCTCACTTTGACACCAACTGCACGTGGCGGGGGGCGGTTCCCCAAACCACCCTCAGTTTTTATCATTCATGAGGACTCACAGAATTCCCTGAAGGCTGTTATGCCTGTGGGTGTGGTTTATTGTGGGAAAAGACACAGTTCAGACCGGTGGAGAGAAGACGCAGAGGACTGATGGGTTCTAGATGCGGAGCTTCATTTGTCCTCTGCCTGTGGAGTTAATGACAGCACTACTCTCCCAGTACCCGTGTGTGACAACACGCGTGGAGCATTGCCAACCCAGTACCTGAGCCTCAGCATCCTGAGTTTTTACTGGGGCTTCATCACAAGGGTGTGATTGATGGCCAATGGGCTGATCTCCAGCTCTAGTCCTTCACGGGGTGACTGATACTGCGTGACTCAAAGCACCGACCACCCATTGCATCGTTGATCCTTCTGGCATGACCAGCCCCTGCCCTAAATCACATCGGTGACTCAAGGCTCCTGGCTGAGCAAAGATACTCTTATTAGACAAGACATCCCTAGGCCTTAGAGACCACCTCCCAGGAATCGAGGACAAAGGCCAGAGCTCCTTTGCAGCAAAGTTAAATTCTTTACTACACACATTCCCAACTGTACCTGCCCCCAGGATTGGGAAGTTGCTACAGCCACCAGTACAACCGCCTTCTGATGTTCCCGAAGGTAGACACAGAGCACTGGACCCGGCTGCAGAGAAATCTCACAGCTCTACAATGGTACTGGCACCTCGTGCTGCCCTTCACACCTTCCCCGAGGAATCTAACGGATGGGACTTAATTTGCACCCCGAGCCTTAAGCACTAGGGTGTCTGGGAAATGTCGGTTTCAGCTCTGCAGCCTCTGCACCAGGAAGGGAGAACAGGAGGGAGGAGAAATGAGTGCGGAGCGTCTGCAGACCAGATCCGCCAATCCTCTTGATGCGTGGGCAGAAAGCGGCCCAACTCAGAGAGCTCACGTCACCCTCTGCTCAGGGAGCTTTGCCAGCATACTGTGAAACAATCCAGTCTTTCTCAGAGGCGCACACGTTACATCTTCCGGTACCATGAATTTCTCAGCACTTGGGGAAGAAAAGTAACAACAGCATCTTGAGAACGACCTCAGGAGATAAAAACACAGGAAATGTTCTGCACGGTATGGAGAGTGGCTAAATGTTTGGTCTTCGGATCAGTCAAGACCTGCCCAAACTGCATCTATCATGTGCTAGCTGGGTGACCTTGATCCAGATACTAACCTTCTCTGAGCTTCAGTTTCCTTAGCTCTGCCGTGGGGAGGGCACAACCTCAAACTTTAAGTGTTATTGTGAAGATTTCTTCAAATGTCGTCTGTGAACTCTTGGCACAGTTCCTGGAAAATGCTGAACAAAACTTAAAAAAGAGAAGCTGCGTCATCATCATCATCGATGTCATCATTATCGGGACGACACTTCCTCCTAGAAGTAGGGAACGTCTTCCTAAAACTTTAAAACCCCGATCACTCACTTCTGACCTCAGGATAATCTATAATTGTTCATTGTAATGTCTTCAAATCTAGAAGAACCTATTGCTGAGCCGATTGACTCCTATTGGGAGCCACTGGGTTAGGTCAGTAGAGTATATGGGTCGGTGTTCCTTTGTCTATGACACTGGGCAGGACACCTGGCAGGACGCCTTGCTCTTTTTTTGCACCCTCACTGCACAGACTGTGCCTTCAGCTAGCTCTTCTCTCGTGACGTTTTCCACCACCAGCAGCTGGGCTCGATATTGGGGTGACATGGAGTCAGACACCCCTACCGGTTACTGCAGCATGGCCTTGAGCAAACCAGTCCCGTTCTCTGGGGCTTTGTCTCCTCGTGGGGATGCTGAGCTTCTCGGAGTCTCCTGAAATGGTTTGCCCAACACAGAAGCGCTCACAAAACTCACGCTGATAGCATCAACAGACAAGCCTGCCTCTCCCACTGGATGATAGGTCTGTGAAGGACCCCGTGACGGGCATGTGGGAGATGCTCAAAAGTCCTCTCTGAAATGAAAATAAGGACTCTGGGCACCTGGGAGGAGGCAAGGCCTCGAAAGGGGGTGGAGGAGCAGAAGCCCGAGGCAGGAGTCTGAATTCATTCTGCTCCTCATCTCTCTCCCTTTTCCCTCTTCCCAGGAGGCGATGCATCTTGGGTTGTTGTTGTTGTGTTGCTGACACTGCGTAATGACACCCTAGCTTTTGTTCCTGGGAGATCAAAGTTCTTCTCATACATTACCTGACTACCTCCCAATCAGCCTGGGGAGGCAGAGGACCGGTTGGGCTGGGATGGTTGTTCCCATTCTTCAGATGAAAGCAGCAAGGCCAAGGACTCATGAATTGACTCATGTGTGGAGCCAGCACCCTGGGTAGCCTGCCAGGGCAGTGTTGTTTGCTAGTGATGATCCTGTTTGAACATCACAGACTTTCTGCTGTGGTCCACACTATAGCAACCTCCCCACCCTTTCCCAAACTTCCTGTGTTATTGTGGCTTTTCTTTGTGTGGGGTTACCTGGGTTGGAGGGGCTTCTGGGAATAAAAGAGGGCAAATCAGCACAGACCCCATGTATGGATTTTTAGCTGGTCTGCTCTTGCTGGGTGGCTGAAAACTTTTATTGCTTGGGTTGAACCCACTCACAGCCACCTTGTTCTATCCATGATGATCCATCAGCCAGGAAACCCTTTACTTGACTATACAAGAATTCACAAATCTCTATCACAGCACTGAAATTGTTTCTTTCTGAGAAGTCTCCTCATGAACTGAAGTTGTGCATCAAAAGGAAGTAAAAACCAATATTTAGGAGCAGATTCGGGAGACCTGGAATCATTTAAACTCTTTGAGATTTGTTTCCTTTTAAGAATTGAGATACCTCATGTGAAAGCATATAGTATCTAACACACAGTAGGGCCTCCTGAAACGTTAGGATAACCAGAGCCCACAGAGGTTAGTGCAACCCCTGACTCACAGTAGGTGCTCAGTAAACATTTGCTTGGACTGTAGCGATGTTTTTGAAGATGGGGCAGGACTATATTCATGAATCTGTCTTCCCTAGTTAAATTCTTAACTTCTAAAGCCCGGCCACACAGCAAGTCCTCCCTGATCACTCTTGTGCACAACACAGATCCTCCTGCCAAGCTGTCTACTCCTCTGAATTCGTTGAGGACCTCCTATGTCCCAGAGTTGTATTCTCCCCTACAGCCCTCAGACATGCTGTTTGCACGATGGCAGCTTGCACCGGTGTCCTGCCACACTCGGCACGGGCAAGACAGACATCTCAGCACGTGTGGGTGGTATTAGAGGCGTTGATACCTCCCTTGGAACATAGATGCGTCAAAGCAGCGGTTAACAGGAAGTCACCCTGCTGAGGTGAGGGAGCCCTGAACCCCAGCTTAAGTATATTCCATTCTCACCTTGGAATACTTGGTGCACTGCCTCGGATTTAATGGTGCTTTAAGGTCAGCCAATCGTCAACCCAGTGTGAAAGCTAGGACAGTGTTCTGCATGGGTATGGTGGGGTTAAGGGAGCATGGTCACCATGTGATGGATACGTTCTGTTCCAAGGCTTCTTAGCATGCATGTGGGCGTGTGAGTGTGTGTAAACATGTGTGTAGAATGTCTTTCTCTCATTGGATTCTGACCACAGAGTCTTGCTGGGGAGTTCCACACCCATTATATGTGTGAGTCCTGAGACCCCTTTGCAGATAAGTGTTCATCAAGGGCTCACCTTGCGGATGTGTTTCTATCAGGGTCTCAACAGGAAGCAGATGACACATTTGAAAGAGGATAATTTGAGGAAGGTTTATGTGCAATGAGACTACTAGCCAAGGGGTGGGGATGGAAACCACAGGGATGGAACAGGAACTTGAGTTTCAGCAGCAGCCCTTGGCTTTTCATTGGAACATCTAAGGCACAAAGGGAGGGAGGAGGGAGCCGCTGTCACCACAAGCTGCAGTGAGAGCCAGGGAACAGGACCTTCAGCTAAGGGAGCCGACCAGTTGGACGTGACCTTGCCAATGAGCATCAGAGGGAACACCTACCCTCAGGACCCTTTGTCTTTCTGTGCAGTCTTGTGGGATTCCTGCTGGTGGAGGTGGGGGCCGGCTGGAGGGGCAAATGTCAGTCATCGCGGACAATGTTGCACTGTCCCATGGACAGAGAGACTTAAGTTTTGTGGGGACTAGAGCTTACACAGTGTTGGAGGTCTGCTTTAAGGAAATGATACAAAAATATCCTACATGGCAAATACAAAACCCAAAACCAACCAACCAAACCCTGATCCCAAACAACCATGTGACTTCACTGTTAGGGCCCTTCCCCGGGCTTTGGAAGGGACATGTGCGAGTGAGGCTTCATTGCAGATCTCCCTCCGCCTGTGGCTTTGGTGATTGGACAGAGCAGTGTTCCCCAATAAGCGTACAGTCTCAGGTGGGATGGAGGCTTAGGCAACTGATTGTAAGTACAAAGCAAACTGTAGCATAAGAGAATTGCAGATAAAATACTAGAGAAGGTTAGGTGGACACTGAAAGAGGCTTTGAAAGGGATTTAGACACATGGCAATGGGTGGTCAGAGTAATATACATAATACTATCTACTGTTGGTCACCTACTATGCACAAAGCACTGTCTATAGATTATTTTATTGCATCCTGATGGAAACAGCAAACCGAGACTCCAGGGGTTAAAACTTAGGTTACAGAGCTACAATGTGAAAGTGCTAGAGTTTGAACTAGTGGCTGGGCTGTTTCCTTGCAGAGGCAGGCCCTTGTACACAGCGGCACAAACGTTCCAGGGCAGGTGCACCAGCCGTGGGAAAATGTAAGTTAAAGTCGAGGAGGCAGAGGAGGCACTCAGCCAATGGGAACATAGGACTCCTTTTAAATCCTACTCGTTGTCAACAGTTAATGAGTCAAGCTGCTGCGAACACTGGCAATAATTATTCCGGTGGTATGGCTTTGAGGCGTACAGCCTCTGAGCAGGACTGACTCAGAGCATGTAAACCACATTTCTTAGGACCAGAGGGACTGTGATCCTCTTCGGTCTGCGAAAGACTCCATTTCCCAGCATGCAACGGGAGCGCGGGCCCTAGGCTCCCGGCATTCCGAGGGAGGCAGCAGAGCCAGAGCAGGCTCCGCCCCGCTCCGCGACGTTCTCGCTCGCCCCGCCTCTCCCGCTCACCGCCGAGCCAATGGGAAAGCCCTATACTGCAGAGTGCGAGGGAGCCGGTGCCGCAGCGGAGTTGCGAGTCGGCGAAAGCGGCGGGAAGTTCATACTAGGAAGAAGGCGACGGCTCTGCGACTCGGGGTAGGGAGGCTGCGGGCGGCGCAGTCCGAGAGCGCGGGCGCCGAGCAGGGGCCACGCAGCGGGCTCCCGGGGGCTGGCCCGGCGCCAGGCAGCCGGGCGACCGTGACCTCGGGCGGCTGCGACCTTGGGCGACCGGGGAAGCTGTGGGCCGGCGCGGTGCGCGCGTCCTTTCCAGCTTGGTCCCCCGAGTCCGGGCGGCGGCCGGAGGCTGCCCACAGGGGCCTGGCAGGCGCCCAGGCTGGCCCGCAGGCTTGGTGGCGCGTTCTGGCGGCGTCTTGGGGCGGCTTGTCCTGGGTGCTCGGGGCCGATTTGAGGGATGGGGTCTGTGCCTGCCTGGACCGACGAGGTTCCTCTGCTGTCACGGGGCTGGCGTGCTGGAGAGTAAACAGAGTAGATGCAAATACGATCATTCCAGGTGCCGAAAAGCTCCTTTAAAACGAGGACAGGCGATTGTGGGCTCGGGTGGTGGGGGCGAGGTGGGGCATCTCGGAGCAGGTGACGTTTGACTGAGACCTAAGAAGGGAGAAGGAGTCCATCCTCCTGAGGATAGCTTTCAGGACCTCACCTGTGCCTTCCTGTCCCCACCTGTCCCCTTCCGGGTGAGAACTTGCACTTGAGAGTTTGGCGCCAGGCAGTAGAGACCCGAGCGGTTTTACGAGGGATTTGCAGGCCCCTTTGACAGTTCCTCTTCTGGTCTAAGATCTCCTTAGCCGGCAAGGCGGCACCCTTTGCTGGTGCACGTCTTTAAAGGAAATGGACAGTTTTTCCTACCGTCGGGAGAGCTTTTGGGCCTTGGTCTCATACTCTTAGGTGATTTAGTTAACCTCAACATACAGCACCAGAGTCCCTGGGGAGACACAGACAGACAGACTAGGTTCCTACCGAGGCCGCCCATTTTTCTAACTTCTCTATCAAGGCAACCGTTTTTGCTTTTCTTCCTAGCGGCTATTCTCTTCCCTCCCCATCTCCCTTTTTCAGAAGAACTTGGAAATAGCGGTTTTGCTTTGAGAGGGTGGTGCTTTTAGGGAACTCTTGTAGAGCGTCTTTCTTTAGTTTCCTTTCTCTTTTTTTGAAACCGAAATTGCCTATCTGTTGACGCTGACATTTGCAAGAGTAAAAAAAAAAAGGGAGAGCGGCATTTTGTTTTTAAGAGTTCAGAGTAAAGACACCTTTTTATGGCATGCTGAGCATGATACTTTTGGGGGAGAATTTAATCTACAGTTTTAGAGGGAAGGAACTGTTCTTTATGTAATCATTTTATTCAGGTTGTGATTGTGCTTGTGCAAAATGGCAGGTAGTAATTGGAGTTAAGTTTCCGGGTAGGTAAGGTTATGTTCATCTACCACCTGGAGAAGGGGATGTAACCCCAGGAGCTCTGTCTGCAGAAGCTATCACATGGTCTTCCTGTGCGTCTCAGCATTGCTGATCACATTCCAGGCTAATACAGTAAAACGAACTTGAGTTTGATAACACTAAACTTGTGGTCAGCATTACTGTCAAATTAGGACCAGTATGTAGTACAAATGGTATCCATTTGTAGATATGGTGTGATGGCTTTTTACGTTCAGGGCTGCAAAAATTATGAGAGGACATTTGTTAAACAAATGAGATAATGGAGTAATGTGTCAAGTGTAGACTCCAGCATGTGGTCAGGTAGTAAGTGCCCAAGAAATGGTGATATGAAAAGCTTGCCCTAAGTTTTACTCCATGATGTAGGTGTACAGTTTAAAAATAACAGCAATGCATCCAAAATGGCGACAGCTCCCAAAATGAAACTTTTTAAAAAAGATTTTATTTATTTATCCTAGAGGGGAAGGGAAGGGGGGAGAGAGAGAGAGAGAAATATCAGTGTATGGTTACCTCTCATTCGTCCCCTGCCGGGAACCGGGAACCAGGAACCAGGAACTAGGAACTGGCCTGCAACCCAGGTATGTGCCCTGACTGGGAATCGAACTCGGATCGTGTGGTTCGCAGGCCCAGGCTCAATCCACTGAGCTACACCAGCCAGGGCCCAAAATGAAACTTTTTGAATAGGCCAGCAATCTTTTTAAAAAAGAACTAATGTGAAATAATGATAGCTATGTAAGTGAATGTCTCAGATGTCTCAAAGAGAAAAAACAAGATTTTTATTTTGACAACCGTATTTTTTTCTTAAAGCCATTCCTACTAAGATATAATTTACTATGAGTAGAATTTTGATTTCAAGAATAAAACTCACTGAAAATGAAACAAAATTTTACAATTTACCTTGTATCAAATAAAGGGTGACTCCTGAATTCATACAAATGTGCAAATGCTGATACCAGGCAGTGAACTTAATGGGAGTTAAATTCTGCGTCTTTGTGTATGTGTGTGGGGGTGAGGCTTTCAGAAAAGTTGGTCTTGATGAAGTTTGAGAATGTATCGGTAACCGAGTAGGACCGGAGAATATTTTTCAGACTGGTTGGAAATTCGACCTGCTTGCCGAGGTTATTTTCGGAGGGAGCAGAGAGGAGCTCATCTAGTCCCCGGCTGTCTTGTGCCTCCTGTGTGTCCAGAAGCGCTAGGCGCAGTCTCTTCTTGCTGTTCTAGTGTTTTGTTGAAGCGAGTTTTCTTTGTTTTAAATGAACAGAGGTCACTCTTCTTGACTTTGGTTGTCTAGCATCCAGCACACAGGAAGTCAGTCAATGTGTAGGACACATTTGAAAAATTGTATTCTTACTGATAAAATAGAGCAAATAAGGAATTTTTGTTAGAGATGTAAGATTCATTTAGAAAAATGACAGAATCCTGACAAAGCACTCAGCCAGGTGGTATAACCAAGGTGTGTTTGTACTCTAGGGTGTATTTGGCTCTTTTGACCAAACTTCCCGTACTGGCCGTTGTAAAGATGCACAGAAGGTTGTGTCCTTTATGCCTACTCCCCACCCCAACTTGCGCCCCCCTGCCCCCCCTCCTGAATGTATGTATTCAAGTACCTAGCATTCTGAGTTGCTGTTTGTGTTTGTTTATTTTTTAAAAAAGTTTTATTTACTTTAGAGAGAGGGGAAAGGAGGGAGAAAGAGGGAGAGAAACATCTAACCCGCAGCCCAGGCGAGTTCCCTGACCCAGAATGAACCAGGGACCTTTCACTTTGTCGACGATTCCCAGTCCACCGGGCCACGCTGGCCAGGGCCGAGGTTGCTGTTTGGTGGTAATTTCATGCACTTTCCGGTTATTCCTGCTCCGTCTCCCCCAATGTTGTAAATCGTTGCACTCAGATGCAAGCGTGTTCGTTCTTCTTGTTCTGGATGATGTATGGGCAACACTTCAAAAAGAAAAAGCTCTCTAGAGAGATATGAGGTATGCCCTCCTCCCTGATAGGAATTAGATTTTTAATATTCACCAATAAATTCTAATGATAAGAAACTACTTAATAATATTCTTCAGTAAACTTATTAAGAATTTTACTAGCCGCAGCACCAACTTTGTCAGCTGAGAAAAATACGTTGTGAATCGTATTATTTATTTAGTCTTCACGAGGGTGCAGGGATTTTCCTGCTGCTCTGCAGTAACGCCTGTCTGTCCGCGGGTCCGTGGCCCATAGGAAGGCAGCCAGCACTCGAGGGGTTGAAATGATAGACACTGCTCACACTGCCTAGTACTTAGGATGGACATTAAACCCACACTGAAATGTGTATCAGTAAGCCACATAAGTGGGAAGATATACTGGATGGAAGTCATATAATTAAATTGCAGGGTTATTACTTTGAGGTTTGGGCGTGTTCTGTTATATACATTTTTTTTATTCCCACGGAAATTTAGGATTTCTTTAAATCACAGATGCAGACACAAACCAAGTAGAATTAGCAATACCTACAACTTGGTCACTAATAGAAACTGTATGTTTTATATCACTTCACTATCATTGTAGGGAACTTGAAATGTGGTTTACTCACCATACTCTTTAATCAAATGCCTACTGTATTGGAAGGACACATTTGTCTTGTGGACTCAGTGTCTGGAACAGCCTAGTTGGTTCCTTAAGGGACTAAATGAGAACTGGGAAGTCACTAGGAGCAAGGAAAGCACCATTCCACTCTGTTGGGGGCTTTCGAATTTCTTCCTGTGTGTTTATTTAATTTTCATTGCAGACTGGCCTTCTTGCTGCTGTTCTCATGGGGGGCAGATGGGTTTGCTCTGGGCCGTGCTCCTCGTTTCAGGAACCCGGAGAGACCGTTCTCTGTCTAACTGTCTGAGGTAATTGCTGGTGAATTACGCCTCTCACGTCGTCTTTCCGAGTAGCAGCTGATCAAGCATTGTTTGCTGGTGCTGTGTCTAAATGCATTGTGATCACATTCACAATTCTGAGTGCTGCAAATGGCTGTTAAACTGTTGGTCTTCACAGACTGTCGGGGGACAGACATAGAGTTTTACTCTTTTTAATGGCTGTGCTGCCGTTTTCCACCTTTTAGTGCAGTTTGCTGTACAACATGGCAGCAGCCGTCAGTACACTCATTGTCTCCTAAATTGTTTGGGGATAATAGGTCTCTTATTCGTGAGTCAGGAAAAAGATATTAAACATATTTTTTAAAAACTGAGATCAGGTTATAACATTCAAGGCTCAGTTTTGTTTTTTTTTTTTAGCTTTTAGAAAACGTTTTAGAAATTGTGACTTTCAGATGCATATTACCTCTCATGTTGCTGGTGGGAATGTGATGTGGCACAGCCACTTCGGAAATTAGCTTGGCAGTTTCTTAAAAAGATAAACACGTGCTTGACGTACAGCCCAGCAGTGTTCCCCTGGCTATTCATGCTCCAGGGCAAAGGCTTTTAGTAACATTGAACCTGTGCATGGTGTTTGTGGGGGTTTCGGCTGTGATAGCCAGAGACCAGAAAAAAGCATACATGTCCTCCAGCGGGTCAGTAAAATGCGGAACAGCCTAAAATGAAACACCAGTCATAGAAAAAGGAGCAGACTAGTGACGCATGCATCGGTTTGGATGGAGCTGAAGGCACTGCAGTGAGTGAAAAAAGCCAACTTCAAAAGATTGTGAGATTGTATGATTTCATGTCTATAGTATTTTTGAAATTACAAAGTTATGGAGATGGCGAACAGGTTTGTTTTTGCCAGGTTAGGGCTGGGGGTGGGGTGTCACTATGAAAGGGTAGCACGAGGGGGCTTCTCCCGGGTCACAGAGCAGTTCTGGGTCCCAGTTGTTGTGGTGGTTACATGAGGTTTTACACATGGTAAATGCCTTGGACCTGTGCACAACACAGACAAAAAGAATGGAAAAACTGGAATTCAGTGAGTGGCTTAATCATTCATGCTGTGTCAGCGCAGTGGCCTGGTTCTGGCGGTGGCGCTGTGCCGGTCCCAGGACGTGACATCTGCACCGCATTTCTTTGAGCCGTTCCCCCGTTGACGACTTGTGGGTTGTTTCCTGTTTTTGGCTCTTCCGGTAAAGCTGCCGTGAAGACTCATGTACAGGTGTTCGTGTGAGTATAAGTCTTCGTTTTCCAAGGCAAACGCCCAGCAGTGCGGCTGTTGGGTCGTGGGGCAGATGCATGTTTGACTCAGTGAGAAACTGCCGTCCCGCCCCAGAGTAGCTGTGCTGTTTTTCCAGTCCTGTCGTCTCTGTGTGGGGTGCTCAGTTTCCCCGGGTCGCAGGCAGCGTTTAGTGTGGGCGATGTTTTGTGTTAGCTGTGACAATGGGCATGTGATGGTAACTCATCATGGCTCTCCATTTTTATTTCCCCAACAGCTCACGGTGCCGAACATTTTCATGCGCTCATTTGCCATTAATACCTTATTCGGTGACTTGTCTGTTGAGATCGTTTGTCCACTTCGTGCTGGATTGTTTTCTTATCGTTGGATTGAGTGTCCTTATATGTTCTGAATACAAGGCCTGTGCCAGACAAGTGATTTGTAAACATGACCTTGGCCTGCGTCCGTCTGTCGTTCTCCCGCAGTGTCTTGTGCAGCACAGTTTCTCTCGTGAGGAAGCCCGACCTGTTCGCATGTGGCTGTGCTCTCGGTGCCCGCGTCCCAGAGCCCTTCGCCTGCATCAGGGGGACGTCCTCCTGCGGTTTCTTCTGCGTGCTCTCCCACTTTACGTCTCACGTTCAGGGCTGGGGTCGTTTGGGGTCATTCTGACATAGGATGTGGGGTTTAGGTCGTGGTTCATTCTTTTCCTGTTGCCTGTGGGTGTCCAGCTATTCCAGAATCATTTGTAGAAAAGATGATCCTTTCTTTGCAAAATTATCTTAACATTTATTTAAAAAATTATTTGGACTTCCGCCAAGATGGAGGCATAGGTGGAAACACTGTGCCTTCTCCCACAACCAAGTTTGAATACAACAAAGGTTTGGAGAACAAAGACACAGCCAAAGAACAGAAAATTGAATTATACTGAAGTCCCACAACAACTAACCGTTCAACCGGATGGGTAAGAGGGGCGGAGCCAGCAGCGGAGCAGGGTCGGGCAGGAAAGATCCCCCGACCTAGGCGCACAGGTAGCCCGGAACCAGTCAGGGTGCGGGGCAGACTGACCGTGGTCGCACATTCACGCAAAGTGAGACAGACCACACAGGCCCCAGGGGGCAAGGGCTGACGGCGGTGGCACACTCGAGTGCAGTGGGACGAAATGCGCGGGCCCCGGTGACGGTGGCAGCTGCAGCACCTGTGGCGTCAGTGGCGGGAGGCGGCAGATGGGATGCCATTGCTCCTCTTTGACCCCGCCCCCACATACAGAATCACAACCCAGCAACTGAGTTGCCCTGCTCTGGTGAACACCTAGGGCTCTGATCCTGCTACGTAACAGGCACAAACAGCCCAAAAGATGGCGCAAGAAGAACTCAAAGTCCCAGAGCCGATAACTCTAAGCGACCAAGAGATTGCCAGCCTCTCAGATACACAGTTCAAGACACTGTTTATCAGGATGCTCACAGAACTGGTTGATTATAGTCATAAATTAGAGGAACATATGAAGGCTAAACTAATTGAAATGAAGGGAGATGCACGTGAAACCAATAGTGATGGAAAGGAAACTGGGACTCAAATCAATGGAATGGACCAGAAGGAAGAACAAAACATCCAACCAGAAAAGAATGAAGAAATGAGAATTCAAAAAACGAGGAGAGGCTTAGGAACCTCCAGGGCATCTTTAAACGTTCCAACATCCCAATTATAGGAGTACCAGAAGGAGAAGAGGAACAGCCACTAGTGGAAAACTTATTTGAACAAATAATAAAGGAGAACTTCCCCAGTCTGGCAAAGGAAATAGACTTCCAGGAAATCCAGGAAGCTCAGAGAGCCCCAAAGAAGTTGGACCCAAGAAGGAACACACCAAGGCACATCATAATTACATTAGCCAAGATTAAAATGAAGGAGAGAATCCTAGAAGCAGCAAGAGATAAGGGGACAGTCACCTACAAAGGAGTACCCATCAGACTGTCAGCAGATTTCTCAAAAGAGACCTTACAGGCAAGAAGGGGCTGGAAAGAAGTATTCCAAGTCATGAAATCCAAAGACCTACAGCCAAGATTGCTTTATCCAGCAAAACTTTCATTTAGAATGGAAGGACAGATAAAGTACTTCTCAGATAAGGTCAAGTTCAAGGAGTTCATCATCACCAAGCCCTTATTATATGAAATGCTAAAGGGACTTATATAAGAAAAAGAAGATGAAAAATATGAACAGTGAAAGGACAGCAAACTCACAGTTATTAACAACCACACCTAAAACAAAAGCAAACCAAGAGGACAGCTAGATCAGGAGCAGAACCATAGAAATGAAGAACACATGGAGGGTTAGCAACAGGGGAGTGGGAGGGGGAGAAGGGGGGAGAAGGTACAGAAAATACCATAGATAGTAGGTAGAAAATAGATGGGGGGAGGGCAAGAATAGTAGGGGAAATATAGAATCTAAAGAACTTGCGACACGTGGTTATAAACTAAGGGAGGGAGAATGGTGGGGGAGGAAGTTTGCGGGTGGAGGGGAATGAAGGGGGGGAATAGAACAACTGTAATGGTATAATCAATAAGGTATATATTTAAAATAAATAAATATTAGTGTTTAAAAAATAAAAAAAACTTATATTGATGAAAAAATTATTTGGCCATACACAGTAAACTGCACAGAGTGAGGACAGGAAGTGAGTAAGCTATTAAGTATGAAAATTAGTACAGGTTTATGAAGGCATGACACGGCTCAAGTCTTCCTAGAAGTAAGTATACCATATTTGCTGTGTATAATTCGTGCCCACGTTTCTGCACCCATTATGCATGGGATTGTTACACCCATGGCATATAATCATTATACCATGTATAATACATCCTTATTTTTCCCTAAAAAATTTGGGCAAAAAGGTGCGTGTTATACACAGCACAATATGGTAATTTTGAGATGAAGTGGGAAAACATTTAGAGAATAGCTGAGCAAAGATAGCTCCTAGAGAAAACAAGTAAGAACTGGCTGTTTGGGGGAGCTACGGAGTGAAGGGGAGGGAAGTAAAGGGGGGCGTTGGGTTCTGAGTATGGAAAACTGCTGGGCAGACAGCAGTTTACAATCGGTTTTGGTGGCTGCTAGGAAGGCGTGGTGGGAGCTTGAGCAGGAAATCAGTGTGGTAGGAATAATACTCGGTAGGTTGTGGGCTGTGTGTGGCAGTGGTAGGTTGGCTGGATGGACCGGATGTAACCATGACCCTTAACTTGAATTACAACCTTGCATAACATGTGTTTTTCAGAAAGCTGAAAAGCTGGCATCTCTTCTGAATATTAAATCCCTAATAGTTTATGAAAGAATAACGGTAGATTTTAGACTTTGTTGCTATGTTTGGTGATGGATACTGAGAACTATACTGGACTTTCAAACTTCTTCATATTGGTGAAGTTTTAGTAAGTTGTACATGTGGGGAAAAGAGTAGTTAAAAATTTTTTTTGGCTCATTGTTCATGTGGATGACATTTCTTATTGGGCCTAATAAAGGTCCCAGAGGTGAGCAACTGAAATGATAAAAACAGGGTTGATACATTGGTCCAAAGAGGAAAAGTTAGTGGGATCACTTTTATTTTTTGTGGCAGAGAGGAGACTCAGGGGCCGTTTAGTCAGTGTGCCCTGATTCTTGGGTATGAAGGACTGCGCAGAAAATGATGATGACCAGCTGTTCTCAGCACCGCGGAGGACCCGACAAGGACACGTGGCCTAGACAGCAGCCCGAGGTTTTCGTCTCAGGGAAGTGAATTCAGGCAGCAAGGACATTAAGATACGTCATGTCAGTGATCCGAGAAACCCTGAGTGGTGGAAGGGGAGCCCAGACAGAGTCCAGGAACACTGTAGTCAGGCTGCGTGGTGGGCGGCAGCCCTTGGCGCCTCCTTCATCGAGAAGGACGACACTCGGTTTCTTTTTTCTGAGCACCCGCTTCACCTCCTGCTTTCTCTCTCTGAACAAATTATCCTTTTTTTCTACTTACCTCTGGGAGTCTTGTTTGGTTTCTGATTTCTTTTGTGCATTTAAATGATTATCTTGGATATAGATTAGACTTCTGTCATTTAAAAAATAACCATTCAACAAATAGAACTTATTTAATGTCAGATAGACTACTAAATGTCCGTGCATTTCTGCTTTCTAATTTAGAGCATGGAAAAGGGTATTATCCCATTAAAAAATCAATGAAGGCTTGTTGAGTAGAGGGTTCTACACGCATAGGAGATTAACACGCTGTGTATTAATGAAAGCTTGGCAGTATGAAAAGTTTTAGGGAAACCACTTATTTGTCTTCAAAGTACTGTTTCTGTTTGATTTAATTTTCTTAGTCTGATTTTTTTTCTACCATTCTAGATCTTTTTCCCATTGAAATGTTGAATTGACCAAGAATACTTCACTTTGGATTGCGAGCCTCCGGTATTATCACAGAAAATTCGCTTTTCTGCAGAAGAGCAAGCTCGTACAGCGCTATGCAAGCTGCCCGTTTAAAACTATCATTGCTTGGCACCTATGCCCTAGTGACAGTCTGACCAACATGTGAGCAGGCACGGTGCCATCCTGACAGATGGGCGCGCGTGTCGGCAGCCAAGAAACAATGTGTCTGCATCCAGTGTATTTGTTAAGGGCAGGATTCCCAGTTGGGGATGTTCAAACGTCTGTCCATCCCGAGCTTTCACGCCTGTGGATAAAGGGATGTCATCATTAATCTCAGCGTCTGACTGAGAGTCCATGGGTATATAAGAGCTGCTTGGCTCTTACCGAAGTGGGCAGTTGGGGACGGTGAGGATAATTGTTCCCTCCTTCGTCACAGGGTGGCTTCAAATAATCCTTTCCCCGTTCTCCTCGCCAGCTAAGTTCACAGTGTGGACAAACCTGTTCAGACTTTGCCCTGCCGCTTGTAGAATACGTGCGGCTCTACTTGTTTTCTAGAGAGTAAAGGCTGCGGAAGTCGTTTGGTACTTATGGTTTGGACAGTGATGCATACACTGGGGGTTAGGAGGATCGGAGTGCAGACAGTGAGCGCTGTATGATGTGAGGGCAGCCGGAGCTCACCTTCAGATCAGGGTAAGACAATACCTGTCTCAGAGTAGCCGTGAGGATTAATGTGAAGCGTGTACATTAGTCACTTGATACAATGCCCGGCCCACAGTCTTTGTTCAGTGAACATTTATGAGCATCACCATCATCATCATTTTAACATCCCTGTTTTTCTCTGGGGAGTTATTGAAACAGATAATGTGTTGGGTTTTTTTGAAACTCATTTCCTATCTTTCTTGAAAGTCACGTACTAGATATGATCACGGTATCTGGTCCATAACAGAATGCTTGCAATGACAGGGACCTCTGCCTCTAGCATTTTCAGCCAGGAGACTAGTGACATTTTACAGGTGATTCTTTGTTCTGGAGGGTTCTCCGAGCTTTAGGATGTTCAGCATCACTCCTGGCCAGGGGACAAATCGTCTTCAGTTGAGAACGACTGCTCTAGAGACAGCCTGTCCTGTTTTCAATAAAGTTTTGACTGGGAGTAAGTTTTTGTGTTGAGTGGAAGTCTGCTTTGTTATTTTCCCACCCAGTTCCCCCGTTTGGGGACGTGGAGAACAAGCCGAGTCCCCCTTCCACACATGGATTCGATGTGTGAAGGTGGTTACCGGGCTTCTCACTGGCCTCGAACCTGCGCGTCTCCATCCAGGTAGTGAGCTCTTCCTTAGAAGGCTGATTTCTTGTCAGTACCACGAGTGGCGTTCCTCGATTCACCTCCATTTTTAAACTGTCGATCTTAGAACTGAGCGCAGTGCTGAGGCATGGCTCTTGTTCTAGAGATGGCACTTTTTTCTCTGAATATAGGAAAGAATATTACGGCCTTCTACGTACTGTTCTTAGTGTCAGCTGTATCCTTTTGGTGACCATACCATTCAACCTAGGGTTGACCAAAACCCCTTGGTTTATTTAAACCATATCTTCTTCATCTGTTTTTATGCATTAGTGTTGGGGCCCCACCATGAGAGTTAATGTTTATACTGTTAATTTTCCTTTTATTGGATTTAGCTAACTGCAGTCTTAAATGTTGGTCAACTCTGAAGTTTCTGGTTCAAAAGTACAGATAGGTCATGATGATGCCCTCAACTGAGATCGAAAATACAGGAGAAAGGGGTGTGTGTGTGTGTGTGTGTGTGTGTGTAAAGAGGATTGAGGAGGGAAGCCCGGGGAACCCCCACGCTGGAATCCCAATATTAAGAGCAGCTGGGCGGGAAGGAGGCAACAAAGCAGACCGAGGGGAGGGTGGATGGATAGGCAGGGTGGACCTGAGAGGCCCGTCTGGGGAGCTGGCGGCTGGGAGTGCAGTGCTGCGGCGGGTACTTGACTACAGCATGAACGCGACCTGCTTCCTGCTTCCTGCCCCTGTTTTTGGTTGTCCCAGGTTTAGCCTCAGCAGCACTACTGGTCAGTCACGCCGGGCAAGTCGGGGTTGTCCTTGGTGTCTCCTTTGTACCCTTATGTCTGCCGGTCACCAAGTTCTGGTTAATCTTTTTGGAGTAATAGTGCTCATCCTGGAAAAAGTGCATAGTTCTGAAGTGTCTGCTAGCTTGGTGATCTCTCTCCCTCTTTTTTGACAAGCACCTCCCAGACCCAGACACTCACGGACTCTGAGCATCCCAGAAGCCTCTGCTGTCCCCTTCCCAGTAGCTACTCCCACCCAGCGTAGCTACTTTTCTGACTTCTGATACTTACAACTTAGTTTTATCTGGTTTCGCCCTCATATGTAAATGCAATTATACCCTATTTACTCCTTTTTAAAAAAATATTATTTATTTATTTATCTTTAGAGGGGAAGGGAAGGAGAGAAGGACAGAAATATCAATGTATGGTTGCCTCTTGTGCGTCCCCTGCTGGGAACTGGCCTGCAACCCAGGCGTGTGCCCTGACTGGGAATCGAACCGCGATCGTGTAGTTCGCAGGCCTGCGCTCAATCCACTGAGCTACACCAGCCAATAGGGCCCCAAATAGTGGGGCCTTATTTACTCCTTTTTACCAGGCTTCTTTTATTCAACACTGTGTCTAAAATTCATCCATTTGTTTCATGTGTTTGCTGTATTTTTTAAATAGCTCTCTAGACCTGGTTATTTATTACTGCATAACACAGTAGTTTTGGTTGTGGATTGCTGCGTGACACAGTGCTCCAAACTTAGTGGACTGCACAATAGCCATTTGAGTCTGCTCGAGGACTCTGGGTCGGGGTTGGGGCTAGTTAGGGTGAGGAGTCATGGGCTGCCCCTTCACTCACATATAGCTGGGATGTCTTGAAGACCAGCCTCATCTGGATGCTGAGCACCTGTGTTTATCTATTTTTTACGTGGCTATTTTATTTTTCCAGCGGGGTGTCTAAGCCACAGTTTAAATGGAGACAGAAACTCTCACTTGAAGTTTGCTTTGCTTCTGTGCAACTCTGGAGTCCCTGGCGGACTGCTGAGGTTCAGGTCTGGCCGCTGAAAGGCCTCAGCCGCACTGGGGCTTATGGCCTTACACGACTGGAGGCGGGTTAATGTCCGGAGCCAGAGGCAGAGGTCCCCCTGAGGAGGGGAGGGCGCTGGAAAGCAGGTGAGCTCAGACTCCCTGGCACTGGATACAATCACAGCCACTGGGCGGGGAGCTCCTACAGTGGCATTCCGGGCCCTTGGGCTGAGAGCCCGTGCTCACAGCGGATGTCGCACATTGCACATCCTTCGGTGCGCTGGCTTCCTGTCCTGTTTGGGAACACGCCGTACGTCTTATTCTCAGCAGTGCTGTCTGCGTTAAAGGTGCCTCTGCCCTGGTTGCAGATTTTCCACGAGGCCTTGGCTTTTCACAGCACATTGGCTGGATTCCCAGAGGAAGCTTCTGGAGAGTTATTTATTCTTGTAACGTCACATGTGCTGGACCCCGTTGGTTGAAATAGACGCCAGCCTGCCTGGATTATCCAAGGGTAGGGAACGTCGACCTCATATCTTTAAGGGAGGTGTGTCAGAATGCAGCTGGCTGGTTTTTAAAACTACTGTGAATTATATGGCACATTGTGTCTATCCATTCTGTTGTAGAGGGGTATTTGAATAGTTTCTGATTTGTAGCTGCTGCAGTCATTCTTGTTCATATCTTTTGGGTCACGTGTATTCATTTTAGTTTGGTATCTAGGAGTAGAATTGCTGGCATGGTGGATGTGTATCTTCAGCTTTAATAGGTTGATGCTGCCAGACAGTCTCCCAGAGTGGCTGGACTGGTTCTTATTCCTACCAGCAAAGCGTGAGAGTCCCAGGTCCCCGCTTTGTCCCAAGCCTTGTCCCCGCTTGTCAGTTAAACATTAAAAACTTTTTTTAAAAACCATTCTGTGGTTGTGTGGAAGATCTCCTTGTGGCTTTAATTGGCATTTCTCTGATAACTAGTGACTTGGGCTCCTTTTTATATATTATTAGCCATTTGAGTATCCTGTGTTGTGAAGTGCCTGTTCAAGTCTTTTGCCCATTTTTTTTACAAACTGGATTATCTCTCTTTGTAATTATTGAAATGTTTTTTTATATGTATGTAACATGTATGATATAGGTCCCTCTATTTTATACAGATAGAACTGTTTTACTTGTATTCACAGTCATCCCTCACATTTTTATTTAACTGAATCTCAGAGACCATTCCTTATGTATGGGAGAAAACCGGAATGTCTTGTACTGGAAAGTAAGGTAAATGTCTTGTTTTATTTTTTTAGAAAACAGTGAGACCGCTGGGGCCATGTCAGAAGGACACAGTGGCCTCCTGGAAGGGCTTTGTTGCCTTGTGCAGAGGGAGAGAAAAGAGCAGCGCTGGTGTTTGGGGCAGGTACTGCGCCCGCACAGAGTCCGTGTGGTTCCCCCGTTAAATGCAAGTCCCCCACGGCACACGTCAGACCAGGTGTCCCTGAGCGCCTGGTGAGTGAGACGGAGCCCAAGTTCGACCGAGGTGCCGTGCCACCCACAGAGCACCTGGCCAGAACGTGCCTGCTGCTCCCTTACCCATTACAGCTCCCTCTTCCTTCTAGTCTCCCCTTCCTTGGAAAAGATTTCATGAGATACCCAAACTTAGAAACGACCCCACTTTCTGACAGCACCCAGTTTAGAGAAAACCCTGCTTCGCTAGGTCCTGCCCCAAATTACCCAGCCAAGGCCCAAATTCTGTGATAGATTCTTTACACCTTCTCTTACTGAGGTGTCCCTCTGGTCCCTGTGGTGTGTGTTCTCCTGACTTGTTTAACTACGAGTGTGTTCTTGGTGGGCTGTGGCTGCAGGGCTCTAAGCTAGAGACGATGTGAGCAGCAGCAGCAGCAGCAGACAGCAGATTACAGGGGGACTGGTTAAGGGACAGTGTAGGGACACAGTCAGCAAAATTCAAAAGGTAGGGAACTTTACAGAACCAGTAACCAGGGGAAGGGAAAAAATGAAAGAGGAAGATGGCATTTGTTTATTAAAGACTCAAAGACACATCAGCCAGATGCAGTGACTAAAAATCCAGTACAAGAAGACATTTTTGGGGACAATTGAGATTTGAACATACAGTTGTACATTGGTGCTTCTTGGCTTTAGAACTCATCAACCCTGTACTTGTTGCATTTTGATTAGAAAAAATGATTCTGCACTCGGTGCTTGCTCGAGACCGGTCGCAGTTGCTAGAACTTGTACGTGTCACAACACCGTCCTGTGAGAGAAGATGCGTCAACGTTTGGTGCTCGTTGGTGTCGGCGCTTGTCACTGGTTCTGGAACAAATTAATGATGAGTACCAAGGTGCCTCTGTACTTACCAGATGGTAAGGGGTTATTATGAATTTCCTTAGGCGTGGCAGTGATGTATGGTGGCTGTGTTTTAAAGGAGGACCTGTTTGGCCCTGGCTGGTGTGGCTCGGTTGGTTGGTTGTTGTCCTATAGACAGAGAGGCTGTGGGTTTCACTCCTTGTCAGGCCGGCACAGACCCAGGTTTCCAGTTGGGTCCCCGTGGGAGGTGCGCCCTGTGGGAAGGCGCCCTGGCCGTGTTCCTCTCTCCCTTCCTCCTCTTCCTTTCCTTTCCCCGCTCTCTTAAAGAACGTGCTCAGGTGAGGATAAGGGAAGATGACCTGTTAGAAGGACCCACGTAGTAAGTGATGCGACCTCGGCTTTGGTCTGGAACCTTGGAGGCGCCAGAGGAAACCCGTGCTTGTGTGGGGGCCACTGCTGGAGCTGGGGACGGCTGCGCGGGGGGCGGGGCGTCGTGTCACTCACCCGCTTCCTCTGCTGACGCGGATTTTCCAAAAGCTCTTTGTATTTTTCTGTGCGTTTGCCTGTCCACTTCACATTTTTGTCTTTTTCCTTGTAATAAAGACTTTTTTAAGTACTAAGAAAATTAGCCTTTTGTTATGTTTTGTAGGCATTTTTTACTTTTTAATTTTTATTTTTTAATCTGGAGAATTTTTATTTTGTCAAATTTAGCAATTTTCTTTATATTGTGTTTTATTTTGTGTGTTTCTTAGAAAACCTTGTCTCATATTCTGAAAAGTTCTTTTCATGTTTTCATGATGAAATTTTTTAATGACTGTGGTACCCTTCTGCCAATACTTTGGTTATTTGGTAACCCTAATTTCCTTTCAGAGTGTTTAGGGATGTTCTCCTTTTGAGCCCTGCTGTGAGAGAGGGTAAGGAGCGAGCGGCGCTGTTCCGCGGTTGTTCCACCTGAACTTGACAGCGAGCACCCAGAGAGGTTACTGTGAACAGCCTGGTCATTTGTATGCCCCTGCCCCACCCAGGAGAACTCATGAGAAAGCTGCCATTTACAAAACTGAATATATGCTGAATGTTGTGTAGGAATATTAACAACATAGTGCAGAGTTTCTAGTTTTGGGAACCGTTTGCTCTGCGTAAAGGAGCCTTCCTTCCAGCTCCCTGCTTAGGGCTTCTGAGAGGGTGGAGTCACCGGCCTCTGACTCCACATCCACCTCCCTCCCTGCTGCCTTTTCACCTTTACACCTTTACTTCCCCCCTCTCAGTGCACAACTTCCTCTGAACCATCAAAAACCAGGGCATCTGGTGAGAAAGGTGAGCATCGTAGTAATTTTTTAAATGTGCGTGTAGGCTAGTTCTCCAGGGTTTGTAAGAAAAATGTGTGTTTCCACGGACCCAAGTCAAAGAACATAGTGATGACGATCTCATCAGGTCGGCAATGCTTTTAGATGCAGGCCGGCTGCAGCAGGTCAGGGAGAAGTTGCACAGCGGCTTAGCAGCTGCCTTGGTCTGCTTTCCGAAGTCCTCACCTTCACACTTGCTCCCCTCTTAGCAATGATGCCGCCTTCGCAGAGGCAGAGCAGGGAGTGTCTGTTTCTAATGGGGGGGGGGACGGAGGGATAGATAGAGGAACGCACTTCCTGCAGGGTCTGCTCCCCGCCTGGTTCCTGGGCACCTGGTAGGACTTGGGATGGACCTTCTCCCCACTGCATCCAACTCACAAAGAAGTGAGGGGCAGAGGCTTCATGGGAGCCTGCCACGTTCAGGGACACNCTTGCTCCCCTCTTAGCAATGATGCCGCCTTCGCAGAGGCAGAGCAGGGAGTGTCTGTTTCTAATGGGGGGGGGGACGGAGGGATAGATAGAGGAACGCACTTCCTGCAGGGTCTGCTCCCCGCCTGGTTCCTGGGCACCTGGTAGGACTTGGGATGGACCTTCTCCCCACTGCATCCAACTCACAAAGGAAGTGAGGGGCGGAGGCTTCACGGGAACCTGCCACGTTCAGGGGTGGGGGCACCTAGGTTATCAGGCTTGTGTACCATGTGGTCTCAGTTACATCATTTAAAGGAAATGGACATTGGGAAGGATATTTGACTCTTTAAAAGTTTTTATTTACTATACCAAAAATCTACTATTGTAACATTAATCACAAGTAAAAATAATTATGGCTTCCTAATACAAGTAAAAATAATTATGGCTAGGAAGAAATTTTTCTTTTCGAAAGATACTCATTTCCTTTTTCAGAGTTAGAAGCGAGAGTCTTCACCCAGTTCTTTCCAGCTTAGGTGTGAAAACATGACGAATGTGACAATTGCTTCAAAGATTGTATCATAGTTTGAGTTTCACTTAAGGTTTTTCAGGAATAAAGCTCTGAATTTATAGAACTGTTATTTCTTGAGGTTCACTTCTGTAATCTTGTGGTTTGTTGTGTTGTATTTGACTTTTATTCATTAGCGTTACTAAAGGTACCATGTACTGTGAATGTTTCTCATATTTTTATTCACCCGCGTGGTTCTCTGAGTGAAATCAGGGGACTGATCGGGTGCCCCCGTCAGGAATGCATGGTTCACCTTCTGTGGCTCAGCTTTTTACATTAAATGCTGCTGGTAATGAGTATATTTTTATTTCTGTGGCTGTCCTTACTGTTCTGTCTCAGCGGTAGGGTTTGCGTGGACGAAATGTAGTAAATATATGAAGACTCTCTGTATTATTGGGAATTGACTATATAAAAGTGGTATTTTTCACATGATTTCTTTGCTCTACTCAAATGCATTAATCAATTTCTGATAGCTAGCGCATTTGTAGGAGAGTTATCTTTAGATGTATTGCTTTCAAATTGTTCTGACGAAATTTAGGAAAAGAGGTGATGAAGTTCTTTGTTGACCAATGACCTCTTGTTTCATTTTGTTCTTTAACTTACTGTAGTTTGGGAAGGAGCTACCTACACCAATACATGTAATTCTTAATCCCAAATAAGTTAGGAATATAAATGAATGATTTTGGCTTGGGATACAATGGGATGGGAAAAGGGTAATTTTTGTTGTTCTTCCTCTGGCATTTATATACTAATTTGCATATTTTGCCCAACTTCTAAGATGACTGGACGGGGCTGTTACTAAGATTATCTACCCCAGTAGAGCAGTGTGTCCTAGAGCCGTTGCACTGAAGTGATGACTTAATGGCGGCAGGCAGGTGCACCGGGCAGAGCACCTGGGTCAGTGGGCCGGCTGGTGCGTCACAGCCCTGCGCATCACAGCCCTGTGCAGCACGGACATGGTCACGGTCGGATGCGGGGGCTGTGGCGCAGCGGGGCCTTCCTTGTGCAGGGTCCCGGTAGGCTGATGGACAGCTGCCGTGGTGCAGTGCCGCCTCAGACGCGGGTTCGCTTGTACCTTGGTGTTGCGCTTTCTGGCCCCGATTGGAAAAGAGGGAACCGGAGTCAGAGCTCTGATACCTTGAAGTCTTCCATCACCGGAGGGAGAGGGAGGCACTTTGTCCCACCATGAAACGAAGAGTTTGGGTTTGTGGTGTCTGCGTCGCTCACTGTCTGTGATAGACAGCTGCATCAGGGATTCAGAAGCCCTCTTCACCTGGAGGGCTTTTTATCGATTCGGCAGTGAAGCTGATGATGTGGTGCCGTGGTGCACCGGTGAGACGGTGGGCCTGCGTGGAGCTGGCGCGGCTTCCCGGGTCCAGAGACCGCCTTTCTGTCGTTTGTATTTCCGGCACGGGTTTCGGAGATGTGTTGTGAACGCCTTTGGAATAAGCGAGTTCTCGTGTTCAGTTTCCTGGTGGACTGAACTGCCGTAGGCATAGAGCTGCGGAACTCCAGAGGAGGGTGATGAGCTTGTGTCCGAGGCCATCTGACACTGATATCAGTTGTCTCTGCTTGGCCAACTGGAGAGTTGTTTTTTGGGGGTGGGGGGTAGTTTGTGTAAGGTTAAGAGAGTACGAGAAAACCTCCTAGGTTATTCTGTAGCCCTCCGTTTAGTGGCTAAAAGTCAGTGACTTGACATTCTCACTGTTACGGAAGGACGAATCCATTGGTTGCCCCAGGAGTAACTCCACTGTAACACCCGGTAGTGGGTTCTGCCTTGCCCCTCCCAGTCTGTTCGATGCATCCCCCAGGGTGAGTGTTAAGAACCCAAGGCAGCGTGCAGCTTCTCTGCTGGAACCCCGTGGTTTCCCTCTCCCCGAGAGGTAAAGTCAGTGCCGTGTGTGTCAGGGCAGGCATTTTTTTGTCTGATTTGTTCACTGCTTTTCCCCACCTTCTAGAACAGTTCTGGCACAGAAATGTGCCCAACAAATATCGGTGAGCAAATGAGTTGGTGAAGCAGGCATTGCATGTTGTAATAATGTAGAATTCTACGGGGTCAGTATTATTTTTATATCGAATTAAAAAGGGGTGTAACGTAGTAAAAGTTTTTATGTTTACTGTTAAAAAGTTGCAAGCCATTGACTCTGGTATAGCACTACGAAATAGTGTGCAGTTTAAGTGAAAGGAGAATAGAGTTTAATCCAGGGTGCCCAGCCTTCTGGTGTCTCTGGGCCATGTTAGAAGAAGTGTTGTCTTGGACCACGCATTAGATACACAAACACTAATGGAAACCGATGAACGAAAGAATGGCCCGTGTATACTTTTTGTGGTATGTGCCACCACAAATAAGCAAAGAAGTCCTCGTAATAACCCTGATTATGCCACGGCGCTTTCAATAATCTTTCAGAATCATCGAGAAAGTCCCAAATTTGTGATCACTGGTATAGAAAATGTACCTGTCTAAGTAATAAAACTAAGTATTGTTTTAAGTAAATTTACGTGTAGATTTTGTGTCGGACCACAGTCATAGCCATCCTGGGCCCCTTGCAGAGCCCGGGGGCCACAGGTTGGACACCCCTGCTTAATCCTCTCCTCTGCTTTTAGGAATGGAATTCGACCCCTTACAAACCCAGTCCTGCCCTGAAGTGACGTCAGTGATAAAAGGCACTCAGAATTTTGGATTTGTATAAAAAGTGTATACAGTTCAGTCTAGAGATGGAGTGGATTTTGAGAATGGAATAATACATGTTAGCAACAACTATAAAAATGTAAGAACTTCAGTGAGAAATTGGTCTGAGGGAGAATTCTTCTTGCCTGAAGTGTTTGGAGTATGATTTTTATTTTGGTCGAGGTGTTGGGAATTTAAATACAAGTGCAGTGCCTGTTCCAGAAGAAGTATGTCCACCCTTTTGCAGAAGTCAGAGCCCTTGCAGTGGCCTTTGGGGCCCACTTGCTCCGTGTCCCTGTTAGCTCTCTGCCTCCCCCTCCTCCGGGGCCCTCGTGTGTCCACCCCCGCTGTGCCAGCATCTGCCCCTTCCTTGGTTGCCGGGCATGTTCCCACCTCAGGGCATGTGGGCTCCTTGCCCTCTGCCTAGTCGCCTGCCCTGGGTACTCACAGGGCTGACGTCCTCACCTCCTCCCAGTCTTCGCTCAGATCTTACCTTCTCGACAGGGCTGACCGTGGCCCGTCTGAATGCTGCGAGCTAACCCCTGCCGCCTTGCGCTTTCTGTCCTCTGTCCCCCTGACCCACTTTACTTTTTCATTTTTCAACAGGGCACTACATTTTTCAAAATTTTAGATCATTTATCCATTATGTCTGTTTTTATTTTCTGTCTCTTCCTGGTAGAATGTAAGTGTCAAGGGCAGGACCTTTGTTTCGCTCCCCGTGTCTAGAGCAGGGCTTGGTGCGGGGCCAATAATCGGTAGACGTTTGTGAGGGAACGAATGAATGAACACACCGTTACTTGTCTTCAGAAATTCGGAGTTGACCTTGTTTCTTGCTGTGAAAACTAGTGCTACAGGAAGCAGAACCAGCGCCTGGAAAGAGGAAGCTCTCACTCATCGCTGCGTCTCCCCTGGTGTCTGGACTGCGTGTGGCCTGTGCGGTGGGAGGGAGACCGGGTGTCCTGTACTGTGACCGCGAAGGGAGAGAGTTCCAGCCAGGGAGCAGCAATCTCGCTGCTGAGTGCTGCTGAGTGCTGCTGAGCCAGGCGGGGAGATGACCGCCAGTGTCATTTGGATTCCGTGCCCTTAGCAAGGGTGGTCAGAGTGGACCCTGAAGGTGGAGTCCGGAGGGAGGGGCTGCGGGGTGAGGGGGGGAGGGAAATGTAGCCGAGTACAGACAGTTACTAAGACAAAGGGAGAGGACAGTTAGGATGAGAGTGGAGGGGGATTACAAAAATGTTTAAAAACTGGACGAGGCATGAGCATATTTAAAAGGTGGTGGGGAGGATCCAGCTGGAGGAGATGTTGAATGAGTGAGAGGAGGTTAGTAATGACTGGGTTACGTTTTGTGGAGGTGAACGGCCTGGTGTTTGGTAGAGGAGGGCCGTGTTCCGGCGCCGTGGGGACAGCAGAGAAGGCAGATGGGACAGGTGCGGAGTTGGGCCGCACGTGGCGGGCGGGTGGTTTGTAGCTGTGGGTCTTGGTAACAGGGAGTTCCCATCTGAAGCTTCTGTGTTTTTGTGTTTACTTTTTTCCTGTAAACCAGGAGATGAGTCATCTTGGAGAATTATGAGTCGGGAAGGTGGATTCTAGTTTTGAGGCGAACAACAGGGTTCGACATAGACGTTGTGGAGCGTGGGAGGGATTTGAGTTGCTGGACTCGTGAAAGAGGGACCGTATCCACCGCAGGTGGGTGATGTCCATCAAGTGTGAAGTTAGATGTCAGGAGCTCAAAGGAAAAAAACACTCACATGCACAAAAGTGTGTCCAAGAGCACACTTTTTGAATTCCTGCCAAGTGCAGTGCATCGCAGGACAATTTTCTTTTCAGGGAGCTTACGAACTTGCAGCGAACATTTATCAAATTCCGTGAGAGGTAAGAACAGTGCAGAAACCAGAGCTCGTATCTGACAGGTTCTTGGGTGTGGAGAAATTGCAGTAAACGTAGATGGCGGAGGGCCAGAGTCAGCCTTACGCTGTGCAGAGGGGAGCTGGGGCCCTGGGTGCCATGTCAGCGGACCGGTGACCAGTCCCGTGGTGACCAGTCCCGTGCGTGCGGCAGTGTCCTTGAGTCAGGGTGTCTGCGGCCCAGAGGCATCAGAGACGCCTAGGGTTTTGAAGAAGTTTCCTGAACTGCACGGCCCTCTCAGGTCGTGCGTGCACACCTGTCTCGGGAAATGTGTGACTAGGTGTCCAGTGTGTAACAGGCTCTGCACAGCGCTGTCGTTTTCCAGTCGGGTGTGATGGGTGTGTAGCACTAAGTGTAAGGGGAATTGTTGGAATCATTCACACTTTTTTGTCTCTTCAACAGATTAAAAAAAGAAATTGCTCCAAATTTGAATCCAGGACTTGAAAAGTGCCAGTTGTCTAAATACAGTACCATATTGTGATAAATATAGCTATTGAAATTAAAAAACTCTCTGCACAACACTTTAATATTCATAGCAGAACTTTTTTGGAATGTTATCTGAAAAACAGGACCATTTTATTATCAGAGCTGACTATTAATTAGGGTATTGTTTCCGATATAAAAGTTGATCTGCCACTGAAATTCTATTTCAATATGTATAGTTCCAAGCTTGCTTTGTGTATTTAATAACGTTAGTGCCATAATCACTCTGTTTACAATTAAATTTTGGTGGATATGCTAATGTGGAGTGTACCAGTGAGTGATTTCGGCTCGGGGCAGTGCTGGTTTGAATGCTGATGTGCTTTTCCCTTGCGTCTGCGTTTCCTTTAATGTGGATGGGAAGGAGTGGTCGGGTGTGCGGTGGGTTGAGTGCGCTGCTGGCACACTGTCTCTCCGAGACGCTGCCGTTGGGCCGGCCCTCGTAAGAGTGGGTGCTCTCCGTTCCAGGCGGCAGAAGCTCCGTGGGGGCTGGCTCGAGGTGAGCAGCCTCCCGTGTGCTCTTTGCCAGAAATCCTGAAGTAGGCATTGGGTCGTCGTTAGAGGACACCTGTAATGTTCTAATGTCATTGTTTAATTCAGATTAGTATTTTAAGTTCTTTTTAAAAACGATTTTGTTTATTTATTTTAGACAGAGGGGAAGGGAGAGAGAAAGAGGGAGAGAAACATCAATGTGTGGTTGCCTCTGGCACACCCCCTACTGGGGACCTGGCCTGGCCCACAACCCAGGCATGTGCCCTGACTGGGAATCCAACCTGCGACCCTTTGGTTTGCAGGCTGTTGCTCCGTCCGCTGAGCCACACCAGCCAAAGCTTTAGTTCTTTAGAAAATTCACACTAACTTGTTGAAGCAAATGCTATGGTTATGTTATCACATTTTTTTAGCAGGGACTCTGGTTTTAAATAATTCTTTATTTTCAGAAATCACCTGCAAAAGAACAAGGAGATTGGAAAACAAGATTTCATGTTCTCTAAAACTAGGAGTTTTACAGAAGCAACCCTGAAACTTGAATAAGAGGGCTGCCAGACGCAGTGAAGGTCAGATAGGGGCCTGGGAGGGTGCCGAAGAGGGACACTGGGATCTGAGACAGGACTCAGACGCTGGCAGACTTGTGTTCCCTGAAGTGAGCGACAGGCTTTGAGGGGCTGCCAGTAAGCCGGGAGAAGGGGAGTGAGTGGGTGCTGGCCGGAGGAGGGCTCCAGGGGACCCGATGGTGCGGTCGCCCAGGTGTACGTGCACTTGGGAAATGACTCCATCTCGTGCACATGATTCACCGTCCTCTGCTCGGCTTGTGGTAGCACTCGAGTTGGACCCTGTGGGCACTCTCTCCTTTGTAGCACAGCGTTAGGTTTTGTTGCTGGCGGGTGAGGGAGGGGGCATGGCAAGTCGGAAGGGGCTTCTCTCGTGTTGCCGTGTGCTTGGTTTTTTTCCTTCTCCCTCTTAGGTGTGCTGCTAACCAGGCTTCTTTGTGACGTTCTTGGCACCCCAGCAGGCAGAGTCCTTTGGGCCAGCTCCAGCCCACTTGGCACCCTAGAGAACTCGGCCACCCAGCGGGCTGGAGCCACGGCTTGTCCACGAAGGGTTCCTTTTTCTGTGTTCCCGGTGGCCTGGTAGGGAGTGACTGCCTCGTGCACTGGCTGTGCCTGCGTGGCCTAGCGTTCCCTGCCACCCATTTAGTGGTGCAGCACCTTTACAGATAGTATTTTTACGTTCAGGTTTCCTGTTTCCCTTACTTGTGTGTTTTTTATCTCCTGACTGTACCTGACTGTCATAACACTAATGATTTATGTAAATTACTATTAATTTTACATAATCAAAAACAATGGAAAACATAAACATACAGCTTGAGTAATTTTTATGAAGGGAACACACTGTTTAAGGGTACCAGGTTGGGATATAGAACATCACTCTGTCCCCAGGAACTTTCCTCTGGACACCAGCTCTGAGTCGTGGCCTCCCCCAAGTGGTGTCCCTGTGTGACATCCGTCGTCATGGCTGAGTTCTGACTGTTGTCACGCCTCACGGGAATGGAGTCACACAGCCTCTTGTCTGGTGTGTGACTTCTCTTTCTGCACACTGTCTGGGGGGCTCACCCATTTCATTGTGTATCTCTTTCTGTTGACGGACACGTGAGCGTCCAGGGTCCGCTCTTTTGAATGGGGCTGCTGTTACCATTGCTGCCCATGTCAGGGGGCCTGTTTTCATCTCTCCGAGGTGGGCACGCGGGAGAGCAGTCGGGGGCAGCTGCTGTGAGTCAGATTCCACGCGGCTGCACTGGCCGGCACACGGGGTCGGAGGCGCCGCGCCCCTTCCTTACCTGCACTTGAGTTGGCCGGTGTTTGCCGCCGAGGTTTTCAAGGCCTTGGAGGCTCTGACCGAGTAAATGCTGTTTAAATTCTCTGTGTTGTGGTAAAAGAGGAAGAGCTTCTAAAGTCTTTTTATGAAGTGAGTGTAATATTGAGGTCAAAATAGATAAATATAGTAGGAAAAACTGCAGAAAAATTTTACTTATGAATATCCATTTTATTCCTAAATAAAATGATAGCAAGTAGAATCCAGCAGTATGCTCCAACAATTGTAACAATTCTTATGTATGGCTTCTTTCTTTCTTTCTTTTTCTGTAGGAATGGTTATTATTTGAATTGCCTTGTACGAGGCAGTGGCAAACTGGCTATACATGCTTACATCCTTTACGTTTCTCAGCATTGTAAGAGATGTGTTATTTGACCAAAGGTGCATTCATTCACCGTTACTCCCTGCCCGCCCCCAGTGGAAGCCAGCCCTGAGCCCCGCCTCGGACTGTGGGGGCTGGGAGGCGTCCACATCTTTTTCCGTGGAAAGCCCAGGGGGAAGGGAGCTTCATTTAGGGTCTATTTGTCTATCATCTAGATATATTTTCACCCGAGGACGTGCTTATTGATTTTTAGGGATGGGAAGGGAGGCAAAGAGGGACAGAGACATCGATGAGAGACACGCATTGATTGGTTGCCTCTCTAAGTGCCCAGGGTGGGGACCTACAACCCAGGCATGTGGGGATTGAACCCTCAACTTTGCACTTCATGGGACGATGCCCCAACCAAGTGAGCTACACCAGCCGGGGCCATTTAGGGCCATTTAAAAGAAGTAGTTTGTGTTACAGTGGCCTTTCTGTAGAGCAACAGAGTGTGTTTCAACAACTTCCTGACATTCATGTGGAACGGACCAAAGTGTGAGAGAGGTTTTCGCCCAAGCAGAAAGTTAGTGTCATGTGCTAATTAAATGCATCTATCTTTCTTCCTCTTTTTTCTTCTTTTTGTATATAAAGAAGCTGGTAATCTAGGACCTGCATCGGACAACTTTATGTGAACTTTGTGCTTAGTTAAGTTGGTATGGTAGAAGTTCCGTGAACACCAGCTCTCTCCAGGAAAAGAAAAAAACTGGATGAACATTTGGAAAAAGCTGGATTCCCACTTTGGATTTTATTCCATGATAAATGTAGACAGATCAAAATTTTACCAGCAAAATATGAAACTGTGAGAGAAAACATGGGAGGTAATTGAAAAAAGTAATCTGACTGGGAGAGGACGTCTGAGGGTGACGTCAAATCCAGAAGCTCAAGCAAACGGTATGAAAAGGCAGATTGATTGGGGAAACTATTTGCAATACAAAAAGCTAAATTCTTTAATACGATGTGTAAGTGCCTCTGAAAAGCAAAAGGGTACCAGTAGTAGTTCAGAGAAAATAAGTACAGATTTTGCTACAAGAGTCTTCTCCTTCTCTCTGGGTGTGTGTGTGTGTGTGTGTGTGTGTGTGTGGTTGGACCAGCTCGTGGAGTATGAAAAGATTTCTGGTTTTGAATCTTTTATGACTATTTATTAGAGGAACAGTATTTTTTAATGTTTAAAACCATAGACTAACTGTACAGAAAACCTTATCCGGCAGATGTAGACAGTGAATTATAAGGTACTTTCATAAACAGAACCTTGCCAGCTCTGTGCCTGTCCCAATCACAGCTTTGTTCTGCGTTTCCAGTGTAACTTCGGTTTCTATGGTAATCACTTCCCTGTCTTTATCGTTTTATACTCAGATGTGCGTTCCTAAACACGGGCTTAGATTTGCATGACTTAGTTTTGGTTTATGTGTGCCATCTTTAGGTCTTTTTTAGATCTAGTTTTTTTCTCCCCATGCCTTCTCTTCTTCTGTCGAGGAAGTGGGTTCCGCATGCCGTAGGGTTTCCCACAGTTGGGGTTGTGCTGACTACTTTCCCGCCCTCTGTTTTACCCTGTCTGTGTTCCTTTCAGCCCGTGAACTGGTAGGCTTGGTCAGATTCAGGGTCTAAGTATTTTTTCTTCCTTTTTGGCAAGACTGCTTCATGGGTAGTCGTATATTCTTTTATCAGGAGGCATATAATGCCTTGATATCTCTTGTATTTTGATGTTGGTAGCTGTTAAGCCTTGATGTCTGGATTTATTAATTCATTAGGAGGGAGAAATGGTATTAACCCAACCATTCTTAGTCATTTATTAGCTGACATTTTTCTAAAAGGAGAAATTTTTCTTCATCTTCTGTTGGTTACCCAGTGGTACAATTTGTATTAGCAAGAAAGGGTAAATGCTTCTGTTAACCCTCTAGAGGTGACCATGTAGGGTTTCTTACTGTTAAAGACCTTTGGAGTTAGCCTTTTTATACCTTACTCCATTGTGCTTGTCATCCTTATTGGCACAAACCGGCCTGTCCTTGATCAGTGGGGACATCTGTCAAGCTGGCCTCTTACAGTTGACACGACTGGGGTGGTTTGGGGTAGCTTCCTTTGCATCCACGGACGACAGGTGTCCAAGTCTGTCTTGTGCACTTGCAGCCCCGGGCCTGGACTCAGCTGTTTCTTTACCTCCTTTCTTTGAACAAGTAGTGAGTGGTATTTCGAGAGTGTGGTTTGTATACTAGGGATGCTCACTGCTGCTGGGTTGGTCATTGTTTTCGAGCTTTTGGGGGGATGGGGTTAGGAAATAAAAAAGTGTGTGTGTATGGTTTTGTGAAAGGTTAGATGCTATCTGAGTTAAAAATATTTCCCAATATATAGGGTTTTTAACCTTACATCTTTCATCTGAATTCTCTTTCTTCCATATTTGAGTCCTGATTTTTAAGGATGCAGGAATATGATAGAATTGAAACATCACAAAATTACTCATTTGCTTTATTCCACATTTGTGTGTACAGTAGTCTGAGTTCCCAAAACCAAGTATCACCACGATATGATTACTGCATAATGGCCTTTTGCAGGTGTTCTCTGATGTCCACAGTTGAACTGCATCTGCGTTGTCCGAGCATACACCCGTTACGTGCTCCCTTCTCTCCTTCACTGCTGTTTGAGTCTCAGGTTCTACGAGTGCGCATCTGTTTGCTGCTTGCTCTCAGTTCTTCGCTGAGTCATTTTGGGTACCTGAGGCTTGTTCTCACGTGGATTCTCCCTTTTTCATGTCGGTAACACTTTGAAGTCTTTGTCCTTGAAATTTAACTGAGTGTAAAATCTTCAGCTTATGTTTGTTATCCTCAAGTCTTAAATAACATTACATTTTTTTCTGGCATAAAGCATTGCTGTCAAAGTGATGACAATCAGATTTTATTTTTCATATAAAATATCTTTTTTTTCTTGGCTTGGGTGCTCAATGAATATTTTCTTTGACTATTAAGTTTAGTAATTTATTAAGCTGTATCTTAGTGTTGGTTATCCTGGTTTGATTTTTCTTATATATGTGACTTGGTCTTTCATTTTGATCTTCACATTATTTTTAAGTTCAGAAAATTGTTCCTTTTCTCTTTGTGTTGTTTTGTGTTTTCAGTCTGTATACTGTGCTCTTATCACATTGGTATTGACCTGTATAAACTCACTGCATTACAATGAAGTGTGCATTCTAATTGGATGAATGCACCCTTCCCCCCTCAACTTCATTGAGCAATTTTTTTCTTGTTAAGTAGCACTTAAAACTAAATATTTTCTTGAAAGTAATTGATTAATAAAAATAGATCATTTTATTTATTGTTTTCTCTCCAAAATTAAGAGATAATCAAATAGGATTATAAATTAGAACAGATGTCCTTTGAGTTTTAGCATTAGTAGGAATTTAAGAAGCGTCTGTATTGCATGGAAGCTTTCCTTAGTGAAAAGCGTTTTTGAACACTTCTAGGATTGTAATCCCGAGTGTTGCTGTGTTTTGTGTTTCAGTGAAGATGCCTCGTGTTAAAGCCGCACAAGCTGGAAGACAGGGCCCTGCAAAGAGACGTCTTGCAGAAGACTTTGCAGCTGGGGAGGTAGTCACCGACATGTCCAAAAAGGAATGGAAGCTGGGACTGCCCATCGGCCAAGGTGGCTTTGGTTGTATATATCTTGGTAAGAGAGTGCCTACGTCTCATGATTTGTCGGGCCAGAGTTTATGTACTTTCTTACCAAAGCAGTTTCTCAGTTATGAGCTTTTATAGGACGTTCCTAGTCTGCAGTCACTTTAATGTTATGTGATTAGGCGGAAATGCATCTCGGACACGGGAACGGAACAGAAGACGGTTGCTTTAGTCAGCCTGGAAAAGAGGGCAAAGCGTCTGTACTAGTGCTGTCAGTGAGCACTGTGTCATCCGGTTTTTAAGGCATTACGTATAATCTTACATTTTTCTGTGACCCGAAGAAATTGGTGTAGATTTTATTCCTACCTCCTTCCAATTAGGATTGACTTGTCTGTTTTGGTTTAATTTGACAGTTTTCAGATCTTTAACAGATGTAGATTATTTTTCTTTCTATATATAACCCTAATAGTCATTATCGTGGAATTAGGAGAATGATTTAGAGACTGCATTAGGCCTGATTTAATATGCTGTTAGCATATTTACCTTGAAATTTTGAGGGACTTTTGTGGAGCCCTGAGATTCTATAGGTTAACTAAATTGTTGATGTAAAAAATATTTTGCTTGCTTACATCTAAAGCTGTCTGCTTCATCAAGAACATTATAATGATATAATGCATTTCATGTTTGCTTTTGATATTTCTGTCTAATTTTTCAGTTTTCACCTTTAATCTTGATTTGGTTAGTCCATCACTTAATTCATTATTTAATTTCTGCCTGGAGGTTTATAAAGTTTTATTTTTAGTAGTGGAACCCCCTTTCTCTTTGAAGCAGCATCTCTCAGAATGCCAGTATTGTAGTGTAGGCTAGCATCAAGGGAGACCTGGGGAGACCTGGCCTGCCTGCCGGCTCTCAGGCCCCACCCCAGGCCTGCCAGTCAGAAGCTGTGTGGGGCCCACGCATGCTGAAGCTCCAGCCGCTGCCAGAGCCGAAGGCGCAGCTGCACTCACCCCTCCTCCTCCAGGTCTGATGGGCCGCGTGCCGTTGGTTGGCTGGTCTGTGGGGCGCGTTCACAAAACAGCTCTAAAACCGCTGCTTGACTCTATTTTGTAAGTGTGAGTCCTCTAGGGCAGTAGGAAATAGGTGTTGATTCTTCAGTTTAGTTCAGAGCCAAACCCATTCCGGTGAACTAGGCTGTGTTTGACTTAAGGTGAAGTCCTCATAAACCATGAAAGGTCAGTAGCTTTATTAGCCAGGTGTATGTTTTTGACCTTGTAATTGAGATATGGCAGATTCTGTAAGCTGTCCTGCCGAGTGTGTCGATCAGGACATCCCATAGCGGGAATGGGAACTTGTCTTTAAACAAGTAGGTTCTTAATTTTTCATTGGCTACTTGGCTCGTGAACCCTTTGGCAGATTTGGGACTTGTTTTGCATGAGTGTTAGCAGTTTTATTTGTGCTAAAACTTCACTTCTGTAGAAGTGGATTGATGCATCTGGGAAGGGGCCGCATCAGTACTGCCTCCAGTTTCGCCCCAACTGCCGCAGTCAAGACTCAGCAGTTTCTGCTCCGGAATTACACAGGTTGCTTTTGAGTTTCCTGTGGGTGTTTTTTGCAGCATTTCATATGGTTTCACTTTCACACTCATAAAAATCGCTTCCGCCATCTTCCTGACCACACACCTTCATTTGGGTTTCCCACCTACCTCTCTGGTTGTGCCCAGTTGTCCTCCTAGGTGCCCCATGTTCTCCAGCCTTCCCCCTTCGGCTCACTCTTTATTCTGCGTGTCCTCTCGGGTGACCCCACCCAGTCTCATGGCTTCTCTGTACTGTAGGTTTCCCAATCAGGGTCTGACCTTGCCCGTCCTCTCAGAGCCTTTTATCTGTAGCCCAGGACTTGATCTCCTCAGTGCAGGCCCCTAGCCAGTGTGTACGGTTCAGGTAACCGGTTCAGGTAACAAAGGACCTCTACACGATGTCCCACCGGCTGGTCTAAAACTCGTATCATCCTCTTCTTTCTCCTGAGCTGCTTGTGGCCGGGAGAGGGTTACCTGAACCAGTGACTCCTGCAGACCCGGACACTGGGAGGGCGCTCTCCAGTGTTCCTTCCCCAACGCCCCCAGCATCTCATCTGGTTCTGTCGCTTTAACTGAGGGGCTCCCCAGACCATTCATTTCTGTCCTTTGCTGCCACTGCCTTCTCAGTGCAGGGCGTTTTCATGTCCTGTCTGGATTCTCACTGTAGCAGTGAATGTCCTCTGCGCAGCCTTGTCCCCTGGCAGCCCACTGTGTGTGTTGTGGCTTGAGTGGCCTCGCCTGCTGATCAGATCCTGTGACCTTCCGCTTGAATGTCCTTAATGTCTCCCTGGTTCCATTTGGAGGAAGTGCCAGAATTTTGAGAACGGCATGTAAGACACTTCATACAGTCTGGTTTCTCTGTAACTTTTTCTTCACCCCTCTTATCTCCTCAAAATCTGTGCTTTGGTTAAGATGCTCCCTTTCGCCTCTTGATCTTTGGATATGTTGCTTCTTTGACTTCAATTTTCCAAAGCTGAGTTTAGGGTAAGCACGATCTATTTATGGTCTCTCTGTGTTAATCCTTTTATAGTTCTTTCCACACTGTATTGAAATTACTTTTCTTCTCTCCAGAATAAACATGTGCTTCTTGATGGTGGGACAGCTCTTCTTATGGTGTTCCTAGTGCCTGGAGTATTTTGCAGTACATATTGTTTGAATGAATTATTGAATTTCTTTCCCCTTCTTTCCTCATTTGAATTGTACAGTATTATTAGTACACTGTCCTCAGTTTAATATTTCGTACACTGAATGCTTATTTTAAAATCTGCTTTGTTACCGATTCAGTATCTAGTCAGTGTTCCTTGGCTCTCCCTTCTGCCCATGAGCCAACTTCATGACCCGGTGTGTGTTCTTTACACTGAAGTGTTCGCGTTGCTTCCCAGCTCGCTGGTGGTTTCCTGGTTTCCTTGGTCTGCCTCTCCTCACCTCTTCAGCTCCCAGTGTGGGACCCCCAGTGTGGGACCCCCAGTGTGGGACCCCCAGTGTGGGACCGCCAGTGTGGGACTGCTTGCCTTAGGACTCAGTCCTGGGGGGGTCTTCTTTTCTGTCTACGCGCATCTCCTAGGGTGCCCCCTCCAGTTTCAGAGGTTGGTGACCCTCATTTGGTTTCTAACTTGCCATCACTCTTCTGGACTGAAGACTTACACAGGGTGGAGAAAAGCAGGTGTGCAGTTGTGAGTATGTGAGAGAGTTTATTCTTGTATTACTATTTACTAATTGTATTTCTGCACGAACAACGATAAACCTACCTTTGCCCCACCCTGTATATCTGCTGCACATTTAACATCTGAACTTGGATATTTAATACAGATCTCAAATTTTAGACACTCCCAAAGTACCAGCAACTCCTGCGGTTTTCTCCATCGTTGGAAGTAGCAACTTCCCCTTTCTCGTTGCTGAGACCAAAGACCTGGGTCATCCTCCCCTCCTTTCCCCCACTTAACCTCTCCATCCAGTTCATCAGCACATCCCATTGGCTCTCTTTTGAGGGTATGTCCACGGTCTGACAGTTCAGCACCGCCGTGTCTGCTGCCACTGTAGTTTAGGCCTCCCTCGCGTCTCACCCAGAGCGCGGTTTCCTGTCCGCACACTCCGTTCTCCCCAACCAGCCGAACGGTTCTTTAAAAGCCAGAGCCTGATCGGGCTTCTTTTCAAAGCCGTGCCTCTGCGTCTCATTCAGGGAGAGCTTTGTGTCACTGGGGAGCTCCTGGTGCTTGTTCCTGCTGCTGCGCACTCACTCCTTTTCTCCAGCTGCTTTGGCGCTCTGCCTTCCTCAGACACGTCAGAGGCTCCCACGTCAGGGCCCAGGGCCCGTTGGCCCGGAGTGACCTTCGCCTAGACATTGAGCGGCTCATTCCCACCCTGCGTGTAGCCCGCAGCTCCAGTAACACCCTGGTGGCGAGGCTCCTTGTCCACGCTTGCAGCACTGCCTGCCCGCCCTTCCTCTCGGTTTTCCCTACAGCGCTCGTCACCGGCACGCGGAGTCGGTGCTTTCCTTGTTGTCTGTATCCTGCCACGGAAGTGTTAGCTTCAGGAGGGTAGGGATTGTGTGTTCTTGTTCACTGCTAAATCAGTTTCTTAGAAATCTGCAGATAGCAGGTACTTGGCAAACGTATTTGTTTAATGGGTACTGGCAACCCCGTGTTCCTGACTCAGTGTTCGAGGGCGGCTGTGCTCCTTCATTCTGTGAGGTGCAGTGGCAGCCACGGCGGTTCCACGAGTGTTCCGGCCGGTGGTCGGGCTCTGCGTGTGCTCCCCAAACTAGTGATGTTGGAGCTTCTGCTGCCTCTTTCCTTACTCCCACTTCATGTGATTCCCTGGGTTATTAGGTGTAAGCAGTTGCATCAGTTGCTCTTTTGGTAATGCTCAACATATGTTAGTGTATCAAAGGCCATGCGTTCTTTTGATTAAAGATTTAACTTAGAGTTTTTCATATTTGATGCGTTCCATTATAAGATGCATTCCAGTTTCAGACATGTTAAAACATGAAAAGAAAGCCTTAGAATTGATAACATATATTGTAACGATATCCTGAAATACATATTTGGGGACTGAAATTTATCCTGTTATGGGGTTATCAATATATGGACCTAAATATTAGTAAAGTGTTAGTAACAGGCTATTTATAATAATGCTACTTCTTGTTCTGATATTAAATGTCATTTTTTTTCAAACAGCTGATAAGAATTCTTCAAAATCAGTGGGCAGCGATGCACCCTATGTTGTGAAAGTGGTAAGAACATTTTTGTTGTTCTTGTTGAGTTAGTATAGTCCCCCCAACTTTTTAAATCCTTCCCAGAGGATATGTTTATCGATTTTAGAGAGGCGGGGGAAGGGAGGGGGGAGACAGAGAGACGTCAGTTAGTTGCCTCCTGTGTGTGCCCTGACCGGATTAGTCCCACGGCCTTTTGGTGCACAGGACGATGCTCCAGTCAGCGGAGCCACTGGCCAGGCCCTGCACCCCACTTTTTTTTCTTGTGATAACCAGGTTTTCTTGCTTTTCATAATTGAGTAGTAAAAGAGGTATTCTGGATATAAGTCCTTTTTCAGATACGTGTTGTAAATATTTTCTCCCATTCTGTACTTTGGCTGTTTGGTTTTTTAATGCCTTTTCAGCATCTGTTGAGATGGATCATAGGGTTTTTCGTCTTTTTCTGTTAGTGTGGCACTTATATTGATTGATATTTGAGTGTTGAACTAACTTTGTATTCTTAACATACACTCCACTTAGTTATGGTGTGTTGTGCTTTTTCCATAATGCTGGAATTGACTTGCCAATAGTTTGTTAGGGGTGTTTGTGTCTTTGTTCATGAGGGAGACTGGCTTTTAATTTTTCTGGCATTCTTTTTTAACAGTTTAAGTTGTCATTTATTTTTTAAAATGTGCTTTATTGACTATGCTATTCCAGCTGTCCCAATTCCCCCCCTGCCCTGCCTTGCCCACTACCCCATTCCCTCCAGCGAGCTCCCTCCTGCTTAGTTCATACCCACGGGTCGTGTGCACACGTTCTCTGGCTTCTCCATTGTCTGTACTGTTCTCAACAGCCCCTGGTCTCTTTTGTACCGTCCAATTATACTTCTTAATCCCTGCGTCTTTTCCCATCTCTCCCTCTCCCTCCCGGCCAGTAATGCTCCAAATGACTTCTGTACCTCTGATTCTGTTCCCGTTGTGGTGGTTTGCTTAGTTTGGTTGTTTTTTAGGTTTAGTTGTTGATAATTGTGCATTTGTTGCCATTTTAATGTTCATTGTTTTGATCTTTTAAAAAAAAATATGTCCCTTTAACATTTCATGTAATAATGGCTTGATGATGTTGAATTCCTTTAACTTGACCTTATCTGGGAAGCTCTTTATCTGCCCTTCCTTCTAAATGATAGCTTTACTGGATAGAGTGATCTAGGTTGTAGATCCTTGCCTCTCATCACTTCTTGCCCATCCTTTCTTGCCTGCAAAGTTTCTTTTGAGAAATCAGCTGATAGTCTTATGGGAACTCCTTTGTAGGTAACTCTCTGCTTTTCTCTTGCTGCTTTTAAAATTCTCTCTTGATCTTTAACCTTTGACATTTTAATTATGATGCCTCTTGGTATGGTCCACTTTGGGTCCAACTTGTTTGGGACTCTTTGTGCTTCCTGGACTTATATGTCTATTTCCTTTGCCAAATTAGGGACATTTTCTCTCATTTTTTCAAATAAGTTTTCAATTTCTTGTTCTTCCTCTTCTGCCATCCCTATGACTTGGATGTTGGTAAGTTTGGAGATGTCCCAGAGGTACCTTATACTGCCTTCATTTTTTGAATTTTTTTTCTTGCCGTTCCGGTTGGATGCTTATTTCTTCCTCGTGTTACAAATCATTGATTTGAATCCCACCTTCATCTCCTCCATGTTGGGTTCCCTGTAGATTTTTATTTATTTCACTTAGTTTAACTTTCATTTCTTCTTAGATGTTTTTGTTTGTTGGCGTACTCAAGAAGTTCTTTGAGCATGCTGATCGCCAGTGTTTTGGACTTTGCATCTGATAGATTGGTCCTCTCCATTTCGTTTAGTTATTTTCCTGGGGTTTTGTTCTGTTCTTTCACTTAGGCCACGTTTCTTTGTCTCCTCACTGTGGCAGCCTCCCTGGGTTTGTTTCTGTGTATCCGGTGGAGCTGCTTTGAGTCCCTGTGTTAGTAGTGCGGCCTGTTGTGGAAAAGGCCCCTGAAAACTCTGTGGGGTGGAGTCTTAGGTAAGTGCCAGGGCAGGGCCACCTGCTGTACTGCTTTGTGCCTCTGTGTGTGTGTGTGTGGGGGGGTCTTAGAGAAGTGACAGTGCCACTGCATGCCGCCACCTGGCTTTTGGAGGGTTGTTGAGCATTTGCCCTGCGTGACTGATGCCCTTCCAGCTGCTGCCCTGGTGCTGAATCCCAGACGGGAGGTGTCTGGGTATATTTTAAATCTGTGTGCGGGACCTTTCAGCAGAGTCTCCTGAAAATGCAGCAGTTTCTTCTGCCTCCCCAACCCTCACTGGTTTGTACAGCCGGAAGTTATGGGGGTTTATCCTCCTGGCACTGAGGATAGCGCTGAGCTGTGTGGTCCGGCTGTGTGGGGCTGGGATGGCTCACTCTCTAGGTAGCCCTCCCGGTTTTCATCCACCTCATGTGAGTGCGGGATGGCCTGTTTCACCGCCGCCGCATCTCTCGGCGCCACACCGTGTCTCCTTGCCTCTCTGCCCTTTCCTCTTCCTGCCCCTCCTACCCATCTGGATGATTGTTGCCTCTTTAAATCCTTGGTTGTCAGATGGCCATACAGCTTACTTTTCTGACATTTCTGGGTGTTTATTTGTTTTGAGATCTATTTGTAATTCTTTCTGCGGTTGCATGAGGAGGTAGAGCATGTTTACTTATACCTCCATCTTGATGGCAAGTCCCTGATATTTCTAAATGAAGAAATTTCTCATCTCGTGTGTTTTTTCCTGCTGTGACTTCATTCTCTTGCTTTTTACCCCTGGTGCCTCCAGCACACAGTGGGGGCCATCGTGGGCTCACTTGGTTTCTAGTGTTGCAGGTCCCTGTTCTGCCCTGCCTGTTTTGTCTGCTGGCGGAAAATAGTGGTGTTCTATGTTGTCCCATTTTTGTATTTGTTTACAGTGGGGGGCGGGGGCGGTAATTGGGTCCCAGTTACTTCCTCGAGTTTGTAAGTGGAAGGGAAGCTGGTAACTTTGAAGTGTCGTGGGCGTGTTTCCCCGCCGTTTCACTTTTCTTCGTGCCTGTTCACTCGGGGTCTTCTTCCGTCTCATTTGTAGAACGGTGTCCCGCTGTGAAATTGGGTCACTTGCATGGAACTGAAGAGTACTATTTGCATTTGATTAGTTAAAATGTTAAAATCCACGAGTAAGATTAGTTTCTTCTTAAGAGCTTTAGAAAGTCTCCGTTGTGAGAAGAAGGAAGGTCCTCACGTGACCTCTCATGACCTGGAGGTTCAGCAAACGCAGCCCCTTGGGGTGCTCTGCAGCGGGGCAGCCTGCATGGCGGCCTGCAGGGGGGGGCGGGGCTGGCGTGGGACCCGGTCTGTCTCCTCCTCTGTCACCTGGGCTTCTTTAAATTGTGTTTTATTTTGAATTATGGCCCTCTTCTTTGTTATGGGGCGTTCTAAGAATTTCTGTTGTGTTTCAGTGTGACTTCACTTTTACTACCTTTTTTACTTAGAGTTATGAAATACATGTTGTAACAAGTATTTCCTAACTGCGTAAGGTGGTAAATTACCTTGCACTTCGTAGTTTAAAGCCGTTTGCTGTCAGACCTGGTTCTGAGCTCTGCCTCTCCTCCTGAGTTCTGTTCCCCGTGGCCCGTGCCACTCCTCTTCGTGACTAGGGCAGCGTAAGTATTCGGTTGGTGGCCCTTTTGCATCTAACGTTTCAGTAATGTTTTCAGTGTCACCGTTTGTCTGTGATCCTGGAGGGACGCCGCGCACAAACGCACTGTTAACTTTCTCTTTGGTCTCCCAGAGACTTCAGCGACGTGGTTTGCTCGTTTCTTCCCTGACACCAGCCTTTCCCGAGCGCCTCCGAGCCCCTGTAGCGCTCGTGCTATTCCCATTCATTTCAGTTTCTCCTGCTGATGCCCTTGGCATGCCTCTGTTTTTAGTTTCTCTCTCTAACTGGGTTTTAAGTTATTTCATGGTTAAGGACCTTGTTTTAAACTATTTTCTTTAAGCTGCCCTTAAATGCCTATCTTATTCTTTTGAATAATTTATTCTTTAACTTCTTTATACTGCCCACTTCCATTTCTTGCCTCTGCCTTTAGAGGAAGCCCATTTTGAAATTGCTTCACTCGTGACAGGCTGTGCTGGGACTCTGTCCATACTGTAATTCTTCTGTTTTCAGAGCTTTGTAATATTAAAAGTTGAAATGGTTCATCAATATAAGCATATAAAACGAGTATCAGATCTTTTCAGTGCTAAAATCTGAACTGCTTATGAACATTTGCAACATAAACCATTAGGGCTATTAAAAACCATGCTTTCAAAGAATAAATCCTGCTCTGGGGAAATATAATTACTAAAAGAAAGGCAAGATAGAACTGTCGTATAGAGGAAGTTTTATAAACTAGCTATATATGTTTCCTCTATATATAGAGGAAAATATTTCAAAATATTTCCGATTTTGTAAAATGAGCACCTGTTTTGTCTTCAGAGAAAAAAGTCTCAGCAATTGCTGAGAATAGAGGCAGATTGCTTTTTAACGTGATTTGAGACTTGGTGATGCAACAATGCATTGGACAGTGGCCCCAGCTCCGCCCGTGCAGCGTGACGGCCGAGTCTGTGTGTGCCTGGCCCGGTGAGCGCAGCTCCCAGAGGGTGCTCAGTGCAGCCAGGCTGAGAACCGCTGGCGGGGTCTGGCACGCAGAGCGCCTTAGTTACATCCGGTGAAATGTGTGTGCGTGCTCACATTCATCCTTGCTGGGGGGTCCTCGAAGCGGGGGGCACTCAGATGCTCTGTGCTTCTGGTCGGGCTTCCACCTTCGTGCAGGAGACAGGTCCAAAATCATGGTTGCTGCTACTGTGCATATTTGCTCTGCGAAAGAGCCTCAAATATTGTAGTTAACCCCCGATTTTTTGCAGTTGGCTTTGAAGTGAAGTGAAGACATACATGTTGAAGATAAATGTTTAGGGAAATGCTAACTGTATTCTCTCTTCTACCAAATGAGCGGGTTTTGTTGAGGGTGTTCGTCCTCATTGACTTACGGGGCAGCCTTGGAGTCATAGTGCTGGGGTCCAGAGACCGCAGCCTTGCCTCTGACTCGAGAGCTGAGAGACACTCTGTGTTTTATCCCAGGGAGCGAATGTGCCCGGAGAAGTGGGGAACTGATGATAATAGGTTGGATAATGCAAGGAGAAACAGTTCTCCTTTGTGAGTTCTTGCCAATGGACTTCTTGATAACTAGCACTTTCAGCCACACGCCCTCTCTGCGGTCATGTCAGGGGTGAGGGGAGCTGGGCATGCAGGCCAGGCTTTGGGTCCTGGGTCCTGAATGTGCTTTGTGCTTGGCCTCTTTCCAGCGTGAACTAGTATTGACCTGTGTCTCGTTCTTTGGAAAGAGACTGATGTTTATATGTTCCCTCACTGACGTTATGAGAAGTGACCTGAATTCTCAATTCATGTATCGTGATTTTTTGGTAGGAAGGAGAAACTTTATACAGCTTCATTTTGAAATGGCAGCCAGTTGCTTATAGATGGTGCCATTGAAATATATCACATTTTAATTTTTTTCTGTTGTCATCTTCATTTTGACACTTAAAAGTCTTAAAGAAACGTTTAGTGATATTCTAGTTAAAATGTCAGTCCCGATTTCTTTTCTAAATCTTGGCTATTATAGAGTTGGCAAAGTGTTTTAGATTTGAAATATGTTAATAAAATTTTAGTTATGAGTTAAGGTAGTTTCTTCAACAGAAGTGGCTGGCTTTGGCCGGAGTGCGGCACCAAGGAATGGTTCCCTTATTGGGTTCTAATGGAGTCCTCCGTGGACCAGAGAGATGCGAGATGAGCCCAGAGAGCTGTCATGCAGCGAGGCTTTCACTGTGACGGTCTGGTTTATACGGTCGGTTCTCATTATTGTAAGTTCAATAAATTACTGCCTGGAGGGAAGCCTGCAAATTAAACTTGATATGACATAGGTTGAAATTGAATAAATCAGAATTTTCTACTGATGTGTAATAAGCCAGGATTTGTCTTAGGAAAACCCCTTTCAAACCTGAATTATATTAATGAGCTGTTCTAAAAGTTAGCTTTTGGAGAGTAACTTTACCAAAATGCCTCGTTTTGAATTTCCATTTTTTTGTTTCTTACACCGAGTCTTTGCTGCTGCTGAAGCCGTTCTCAGCCCCATGAGCTCTGAACACGCGCCTGTGTCTGTCCAGCTGCCGCTGCCGCAGGGACAGGGGCCACCGGTCCTGGGCCCCTTGAGGCGCTGCGTGCGCACATCAGGGATTCGGCCCGCACACCCTCGCGTGCTGGTTCAGCCCTGTTTCTAAGCGATGACGGCGTGCCAGGTCCCTGTGTGCCATTCTCTGCAAGGGGGGCTGGGGAGCACGCAGCTGCAGCGCACCAGGCGAGCTCATTTTCAGGTTCTGGTCCAAGTGCCTGTGTGCCAGTCACCTCTTCGCTGTCCAGGGCTCAGTCTTAACCCGTCCGGCCTGACTCTGAGGATTGGCTTGGTCGTTTCCCTGTGAGTTCTTTAACTTGGATTCCGATTTCTCTAACCTACACGAAATCCGAGACATTAAACTGTGTGTGTAGAGTGGTTACATTTAAACCTCAAGGAGCAAAATTAACATCTATGGCAGTGAGGGTGTCTTGAATGAAAAAACACATTTTAAGTATTTGCAAAACGCATACCTGGAAATGATGTATTTTCACAAATGTTCTCTCACGGCAGTGGGCCTCATGTACCATTTCCGCTGCTCCTCTGACCCTTGAACTCCAGCTACACAGATATTCTGTCCAAAATAACTTTTTTCATACTTCCTAAAAGAAAAGCAGTTGTAAAATCAGTTTAGAAATGTTAGTTTTCTCGTTTGAAATTTTCACTGCTGTTCAAAATTTTTCTCAGATTCTCAATAAATAGGATAATACCAACACTGAATATCAAACGCTAAATAAATACCAACCAATTTTAATCTGACGAAAGTTACTGTTTAAAAAGCCCACGTGGCCCTGGCTGGGGAGCAGGTCCCACTTTCCTCCGGGCACCTGCAGGGAGCAACCGGTGAACGTCTCTCTCTCCCCGCTCCCCCACCCCACTCTGGTTCCTCGCTTCCTTTCTCTTTAAAAAACTCAATGATTTTTTTTTAAAGCCCACAAAATTGTAACGTCTTTCCCACCCTTTCATATTTTTTTAAACAAAACAAGACAAGACTTCCAACAGGCTGATGCTTCTTGTTGGTCAGGTATCTTTTGTGAGTATGGTCATGTCCCTTAAAGTGTGAAATGAATGTAGTTCAGTAACATTGGGGGGAACAGCTGTCGTTGAGCCCCCCTTTCCTCAGGATTGGCACTTGTCACGTGGGAAGTAAGTTGTGTGGTCCCTGGTTCGGCCCGTGAGCATCATGTCAGAAAGGAGAGGCCGCAGTTAATGGCCAGAGTCCGAGGTCTCTTCAGTTCCAGAAGATTCTTTTTGTGGTCAGGTTGGCTTCTGCCAGTCCTGGTAAACTCTATATAGTTGTCTTGAGAAACACGAAAGAAATGGGATTTTGCCACTAACTGATTGAGTCACGGATTGTCGTTTTATCAAATCTCAGAAATGCCTTGTAGCCTCTCGGTGAAATTGTTACTGTGGCTGCTCGTCTTTGCTTGAAGAGGATGAAGTGAGTTTAAATGTTTTTCTTCAACTTTCACAAAGGCTGAGCTGTACGCTTAATTTTGTATAATTTATCACGTAACAGAATTGGAACTGGGGAGAAATGTTAGACTTAACGGACTCTCTGAGAACATCTGAAACAGTTTATGATTTACTCTGAAATATAGTTATAAATTTAAGCATCGAAACTTCCTTGTTTGGTAAGAAGAATTGACTTCTTAGTCTTTTTTGACGGTTCGCTGAAAATAACTCTGTCGTTTTGACTGCTGCTAGTCCTCACTAACGCCTGTGTTTCAAGGAGCCCAGTGACAACGGACCCCTTTTCACGGAGTTGAAGTTCTACCAGCGAGCTGCCAAACCAGAGCAAAGTAAGACATCTAGGACTTGTGTCTGCACTTGACCATGGCTGCCGCTTGTTTTGCCGAGACTAGAGCATTGCATCTTACATTGTGATTCTTTATTTTTAACTTTATAAATATGTTCTGTTTAAAATGAGATTTGTATGGCAGAATTCTGATCTCTTAATGAATGTGTTGCAAGATTTTACTTGTATTGGTATATAGAATAAAGTGAGTAGTGACATATACTTTAGGAAATGTTAAAAATTGAGAGAGAGCCCTCATCCATGAGCATGGCTCAAGGATCTCCAAATTGATTTGGATGATTTCTTGGACTCTGGAGAACACAGCCTGGCCTGGGGGTTGCTGTGTTGTTGTTGATGAAATAGGACAGACTGCCAAGGACAGAGCAGGGCCTCCTCCTGCTACTCAGTACGGCGCCCCTGCCCCAGACCCAAGGCGTCTCCTTGTAGGATGGTGTAGGCTTGGCAGTCTAAGGGAGCAAGCCCACCATCCCTCCTGGGGTTTCATTTCCTGGCTGAAGACTTTCCGAATGAGGTATAAACTTTTAGATCGGGAAAGTATCTTGTGGAAGCAAGTAAACACTTAACATAAGTAGGGATGTTAATTGCACTCAGGGCACTATGGTACCCTGATTTAAGAATGTTTTGTTGCAGATTTTCGTTATAAAGACAGTGTTTAGGGTGGGCTAACAAAATACTGTGGGTTAATCAAAGTGCTTTCAGTTGCATTTTATTTATTAGTTATAAAGTAACTTTACTTTTTTATGAATAAGTAAAAATTTTTATTACGCATATAAATCTTGCTTTTAATGACTTAAAAGATTATTTATGTCTAACAGAATTGAAATCACAAGCATCTGTTTTAATTTTTAGTTCAGAAATGGATCCGTACCCATAAACTGAAATACCTGGGTGTTCCTAAGTATTGGGGATCTGGTCTACATGATAAAAATGGAAAAAGGTAAAAATGTACACGTTTTGCTTTTCTCTGTGGGCATTCACCGTGTGGCTGGTTTGGTGCAGAGGTTACCCTGAGCGGCTGCAGCGCTGCTGCTCGGCCTTCCTCCGGGCCCTGCGTCGTGTGTGCGGCAGGCCAGCAAGATGCTGCCGCCGCCTCCGCTCTCCGTAGCAACAGGCCTCAGGCCTGGTTAGAAGGGGCGCCTCTCGTCTGGAGGGCTTGCACCGAGTGCTGACAGCTGCCCGGAACCCAGACGACAAGCAGGATCAAACCCAAATGCACCTTACATTTTTTGTCTTTTAAAATAAAGATTCCACGTCCTTGATGTAAAATGGAGCCCTCTCAATCTGGTGTTACGTGTTAGATACATACTCTCTTCACTGTAGAGGCTTCTTTTTATGAGTCCGAAGTCTGTCTGCTGCCAAAAAGCTAACATGAAACACAATTGAAACATTTAGAACAGTTAAGTGCTAAATTGTGTGATTCTGACTTAAGAATTCTGACGCAAGATTCTTAGGGATCTTGAGGAGTTCAGAAATGGAGAGAGATTGTCTGCAGCAGCAACAAAAATACCCCCAAACATCACTGAACTAGCTTACATTCGACTCCATCAGGTGTGGTTCTGGGCTGGTTACTTTCAGTTTTGTCGTGTTTCCTCACGTGTAAGGTGAGGCCAGTGGTGCTTTCTTTATGGAGTTATTGTGAAGATGAGAAGTCGCACCAGCTTGTGGTAATCCAGTTTATCTTTTCTCTGAGGATCATGCTTGCTTTATTAAGGTTTTCCAGGTTCCGACTTGTTTAGTTAAATCACTCAATAAATCATTAAAAGCCAAGACCACACTGAAAATGTATCAAGATGCCTTCCAACAGGGGGAGAGACAGCACCATCATAGCAGCCGGTGTTGACTGAAGCCTCGGCCTGAGCACGGGCTGCTGTGGGCACTTCGGGTGCATTCGTGCACCCACTTCCCACCCCTGGAGCGGGTGGGCGCCCCTGCTCTGAGCCCCGTTTCATAGCAGAAGACTGCTGATGAAAGTAGTTTGTCCTTTAATAAGTAGTGGAGCCTTTTGACCATTACACTCAACATAGGAGAATAAATGCCACCAGGGCATAAGAATCCCACTTCCACGTGTGGTGTTGGCTTCTAAGATAAAAACACAGTGTGATACGTGCATTAGGGGAGGGAATGTCAACTCAACAAACCAAATACAAAATTCAGAATTCTACCCATTTTTCTACTGGAAGAGAATCAGAGGTAATCTTGTGTGGACATCTTTAATAAATGACTAATATCTATAGAGGTACAGTGATTTGCCCAGAGTCATTACAATTAGTGGCAAATGTATTCACTCATATAAGAGTTTCCAGTACCTTGACCTCTAAGACAAAGAGGGAATGATCATGTTGACTGCCTGATTCCAAAGATTGAGGGATGAGACCCAGGGCACATGTACATGTTGGTTTTTACAAATGAGTGATAGGAGTCTAAAATCAGTATAAGGTAATATATGGGTAACAGAAATACATCCTCTGCTAACAGTCTGAAAAAGGACCAGCCCACAGATACTTAATTCAACATGGGATCCATTCATACCTCACATTAAGTAGTTCTTTGTTTATATTCACAGATCACTGTACTGATCTCTGAAACTACTCTGTAAACAGCCCCTTAATTGCCTCAATGTTTCTAAGTTAGCCACGTCTGCTGAGGCATGATTCTGTACTTTGCATAAAGATTTTTCCACACTCTTCTGGAAAGACAATTCTACCACCGAGTGATAACATGAAAGTTATTTCTGAGTAGCTCCTCTAAAATAACCCATCTACATACACTTTTCTGGAAATTTGAATAAAACAATGCAAATAGTGGGAAAGTAGAAATCAGTATAAATAATTTAATAGTGATAGCAAATGACATTTTTTATAATCTTGATACTGTTTTAAGTGCTGAGTACCTATTCAGTTGCAGGGAAAAGTGAGGATTTCTGTATATCTTTATTTTTATATAAGAAACAAAATGATCTTTTTTAAGGGCTTCAACATAAAAGGTAAATCAAGGTGATTAGTAAATCACCTCTACCTTAGAGAGGTGATTTACTATCTGGGGAGCTAATACCCAGAAACATGCATTAACTACGAGAAAAACCAGGGATATCATTCCTACTCTGATTGGCTTGTCTTTGCTGTGAATGAACCGGGTGGGTTGTCTGTGGGCATTGTCTGACCTGGCAAGTCGTCTCCTCGGGCTGCAGGAGACCTGGAGGAGGCCTCCCGGGGGAGGGCAGGAGAGCAGCTGGCTCCCGAGACTTCTGCGTAGAGGGGACGGTTTCAAGGGTGTGCCTTTCCTTTCTTCTTTTCCCTAAACATTGCCTGGAAAACTACTTTGACAGGAAAGTAGTCTTTGCAAAGTCAGTTTTGCAGTTATATTTTGTTCATTGTCTTCTTTCGTTTGTCTTCAGTTACAGGTTTATGATAATGGATCGCTTTGGGAGTGACCTTCAGAAAATATATGAAGCCAATGCCAAAAGGTTTTCTCGGAAAACTGTCTTGCAGCTAAGCTTAAGAATTGTATGTGAGCTACTACGTGTTTCTTGTTTTTAACCAGTAAAGCTCCCGAGTGGAGGCTCGGTCCTCTGCTGGTTGGTGTCAGGTACTGCGTTAATTGACTCTGTGTGCTGCTTTCCTAGCTGGATATTCTGGAATATGTTCACGAGCACGAGTATGTGCATGGAGATATCAAGGCCTCGAATCTTCTTCTGAGCTGCAAGAACCCTGACCAGGTAGTTTTATAGCTCTCATTTCTCCTGTTTAACACTCTGGTTTGGAAACAAATGTGGTCCCTGTGAACTTTGGAACCCATGCACAAGTTTTACTTTTTGAAGTAGATGTGATAATAATAATATTTCTTCTTGACACTTTTCTCTTGGTAACATTCTGCATTTTTGATGCAATTTGTTGGCACTTTATCAAGCTGGCTATTTTGCCCTAAATAATATTCAGAAGAAGTGCTTGTGATACAAAATGAATTTCAAATAGCTATTTGGGGGTGGAAACTTAAAATTATATAGTGCACCAATGAATTATGTTTGCCTGTCTGCTTTGTCATTTTTTTATTTCCTTTGTTCAAGAAATCCATCAAATGTAAGTGTTCTGTTACTTGGAAAATTTGGTCTTTAACATGTTGATTATTCAAATCATTTGGTTTACACAAATATCTTAGCTGTCTAAATTTCTGTGCCCTGAGTGTTTGGAATTCAGATTTGCATTTTTTTTTTTGCTTATTACATTTCCTTTGTAATTTCTACTTTTTAAGGAAAGGAGAAAAGCTAATGTTATTTTACCTTTTTTTTTGGAGTTAGTTTAGTTGGTGTAGAGGGGTCTGTACTCGCTGATTATAGCTGTTTTGGGGATTTCAGCACGGCAGGTGTAGCCGACATTTTGTGTCGGTGAAGTCGGGCTGCTGCACGCACTCCAGTGTGTGCGCTCTGGCTTCTCGCTTCGTCTTGTGTGAGAAACAGTTATTTAAACATTTTAGCTGTGTTTATGCCGATGGTCCATGCTTCATTTTTATTTTCCTCAAACCTATGTTCGGCTTCTTTTTGCTTCGTTTTTCCTTAGGCTTCTCTTCTGTCATCTCATATATTTGCATCTCCTCCTCCATCTCCATTATGGTGGCCGTAAGGGATCTCTGTACATAGACAGAGGGAAGTTGCTACCCCAGAGCGTGCCAATGGGGAAGTCCTAAAGGCAGGCACAGAATTTCCAGCCATCGTATTTTAGATTAAAAGCAAATAAAACAGAGCTAAGAACCTGAATGATAAGATTCCATTAACTGAAGTAGAACAGACTTAGATAAAGTAATACATAACAACACAACCTATTTCAGTTTGCAGTTGACTAAAACGTGCTGCCTTTTGTCGACACGAAAATAGTTTGCAGCTCTGTTGCTCTTTGGGCATGTGCTTTGGATGGGGTCATCGTCCTAGTATTACGTGTACGGGCTGCATCCACCTCCACAGTTGTACTTCCAGTCCCTCTTGTGACCAGCTGCACATGTTTGTGAGACAGCTCCCAGGACCGGAAACGTGGTATGAGGCTGGGGCGTAGGAGGAAGCAGATTTATTAGATTTGTGTGCTGCAGACCCACGTGGGCATGCCCACAGGTACGTGTGTATATAATATTAAAATGGAGTTTTAGTTTTGAAGACTTGACTTTAATATATAATATTTAGATGAGGGCCTCATCTAGAAGTTCTTGAAATCATTTTTAAAATCTGAAGTCCTATTATGGAGTGAATTGACATGGATGACTTGACAAGTGAGGATGCAGAGGCGTGGAAGGCGACTGATGTGTCACGTGTAAGCAAAGTCAGCAGGGTCGCACTGGAGTGTGGCGGTTGTCCCGCGGCAAGTGCAGCTATGACACGTATCCAAAAAAGAGTACAAAATCAGGTGATACTATCTGGACTGCAGCTACATGGTCACCTACTGTTTTCCTTTAAATAGAAAGTCTTTTAGAACGAAGTGTTTGCTATTGTTCGCATGTAGGATCTGACTTGTTGGGGTGATACAGTCTTATAGTGAATTTACCCTTAAGTGACAGTATTTTGTTTCTGGTCTTTAAAGCAGTCTACTTGCAATCATTCTGGCCTTAATCTGTCCCGGTGCTTGGAAATTTGTAGGTGTACCTGGTAGATTATGGCCTTGCTTACCGGTACCGCCCAGAAGGGGTTCATAAAGAATACAAGGAAGACCCTAAAAGACGTCACGACGGCACCATTGAGTTCACCAGCATTGACGCACACAATGGCGTGGGTACGTTGGGGCAGCCGAACAGGAAACACGCCTTGGACATCTGCAGCCCAGCTCCCACGTTGTCCTTAGTTCTGCATAAATCTCGGAGGAGAGGAGGATAAAGAGGGGTGGGCGAGGAGGCGTGGCTAGACTCCCAGGCGGGCCACAGGCTCCTGTGCTCTCTCCTGCATCCCAAACAGCTCAGAGATGCGGGTGCTCGCAGCAAAGGCGGTCCAGGCCCCGGTGGTGGGCTTTCTTTCGGTTGCTTACCCATAAAAGTCTAGGTTTGCGTGAAGCTGTAACTTTGTATCAGGCAGACTCGCATTTTTTCATCTGCTCAGTGAGTCAGTCTCCTCGGCAGTCACTTCTTTCCTCCTGCCCAGGATTGGGGAGCTGAACCCTCCAGGTCTCTGGCTCTCCTAATGGCTCGTAGCATTTTTGATGTCTTCAGTTTTTCCAGAGGCAGGATTAAATGGGTCACGGTTTTATATTTTATTTCTTAGGTTAATAGTCTCAGTTTGAAACTCTAGAGTTTGCCAGTTTGGGTTTTAAAGTAAATTGTTAGTTGGAGGTAAATGACCTTTTCGTACCACCCAATACTCAGTATTTTTATTAAATGCAGTCAAAATTTTATGATGAGAAACAGGGCTGTAGAGTTGACTGTTTTACCTTACTGCTTTATATGTCCTTGAAATTAACCTTAAACATTATTTCACTGTGCTTAATCCACTTCTTTTGTATTCATAGCCCCATCCAGACGTGGTGACTTGGAAATACTTGGTTACTGTATGATCCAGTGGCTTAGTGGCCATCTTCCATGGGAGGATAATCTGAAAGACCCTAACTACGTTAGAGATTCCAAAATTAGGTAAAGGAGACTTGTACATCATTTTGGGCGAACGCACAACGAGGCAGACATTGTCTAGTCATCATTCCTTTATTGGAACTGTAGCTTTGACTGATACTAATGTGGAAACAAGGAAGTACTTGTTAAGCAGTAAGATTTCCTGGTCTTTTGTTCAGCTCAGTTTAGGAGAGTGTCTGTAAACATACTTAGAGGCAGCATGGCGCTGCTGGTGGGCCGTTTGCTGTTGTTGAATGTTAATGACTCCTGGGGCTCGGGGCTTTAGACAGTGACTGGTGCTTTAACTCTCAACAGGTACAGAGATGATATTGCAAGTTTGATGGACAGATGTTTTCCTGGGAAAAACAAGCCAGGTAGGAGAAGACTTCTTTTATATCCACAGGGGTTTTTCCTCCGAGAGGAAAAAGTCGCGAGGCCCACGGAGTGACGTGGGAGTTCGGGTGTGACCTCGCATGGGTCTGCGCTCCCCGGAAAGCATTTCCTTCTCCGGGGTGCGCTCTCGGGGTGAGGGTGTTCCACCCGGTTACATACTGCTTTCAGGGAGGGGACCAGGTTTCATCTGTTCATTCAGCTATTTTTTTTGGAAGATTATTGTGTGCCAGGGAGTGTTCTAGGCATTAGGGACACATCTGTGAACAAAGCACAGAAGTTGTTGCCCTCGTGAAGCGGAGGCTCCAGTCGGAAGTAGAGACAGGAAGCAAGGGAGTGACTTGTCCAGCACGTTGTGTGGTCAGTACTAGGGAACGAGAGGGAAGCACGGAATAGAATTAGGGAGCCAGGTGGGGAGGAGGCCTGGGATTTGGAATGGGGGTGCAGATGACTCCCTGAGCTGGGGACCTGTGAGCAGTGTGGGGAGGAGGGGAGGCGTGGACCCCGTGGAGCTGAGGCAGGGAGCTCTGGGCAGGAGGAACGGGGAGTGCCGGGTGTCTTCGAGGAAGGCAGCCTTCAGGGCCGTCACGAGGGCTTTGGCATTTGAGCAAGAGTGTAAGGCGTGGAGTAGGAAAGTGACACGGCCTGTCTGGGTTGAGGGGACACCTCTCGAGCTTGTGTTTGAGGGTAGACCGCTAAAGGAGCCCGCAGGGACCAGCAGCAGTGGGTTCGGACGTAGCAGTGACGGGAGTGGGAAGTGGCTGTTCGGGTGGAGTCAGAGGTCTGGTCAAGCCTTTTCCCAGTTGTCCCTTTGTCAGGGAGGTCTGCCCTGACCTCGTGCTCTTTAAAGGTGCAGCCTGCTGACCACAGGAAGAAACAGAACGCTGCAGGCTTCTCGGCATCCACTGCCGGTCCTAGCCTGTCCCTCTGGTCTAATGGACCACTAGGCTCACTTCCAACACCCAGAGTTCCTTCTGAGCCCTGTGGATGTGGGTGACCGCGTGAACTAAACGTGCAAGTCCCAGCCCCTGTGGAGTCAGCCTTCTAGTCTGTCCGAGCCCGTATCTTTCACTCAGTGATGTGTTTGTGCGGCTCATTCCCACTGCTGCTTGGTGTTTGGATGTTTTTATTTATTTTTAATTTTATCGAGGAATAATCATAATCGTGTGTATTTAAAGCATACTACATGATGATTTGATACATGTATACATTGTAGAATAATTACCAAAATCAAGATAGTGAACACATCCCTGACCACACATGCTTAGTTTTTTCACAGTGAGCACGCTTCTGTGACTCGCTGTGAGCGGCTTCCGTGCGCACACGGCTGCGCCGTTAACAGCGGTCACCACGCCGAACCCCACGGCCGCACAGTGCACCGTTTGTTCACTCTCGTTTCTGCGTGTGTCCTGTTGTTTTCAGTGCTGCTGTTTACCTGTCCTACTGTTGGGGTTTCCGGTTCTGAGAACTATAGGGTGCCAGGTGCGGGTGGAGAGGTGTGGGGCGCACCTGCAGTTAATTGCTGCGCCCAAGTCGGGAGGGGCCGGGTTTCCTCACCGGCGTTTGCATCCCGTTGCCCAGCAGCCTTCCTTGACGAGACCATTCTTCCGCTGCGTGCCACCTTCGTCTGAAATCAAGTGCGGATCTGGGGGGCTGTTTCCAGACTCTTCTCTTTCCTTGCTCTTTCCGTTTATTCTTGCACCATGCTGTCTTAATTACTGCACCTTTGTCTGAAGGCTTGGTATCATCTGGTAGTTTAAGTCCTCCAACTCTGTTCTTTACACTTGACCTTGTTATTTTGCTGTTCTTGGTCGTTTTCGTACCTGTGTACATTCAAGAATCACCTTGTCACTGGGTGCACATCGCCCCGCCCCAGCGTGCTGGCACTCTGCGTGCAGGGGCACTGGCTGCACAAGGCGGGCAGGGACGTGGCTGCGCCACGGAGGCTGCCAGTCCGCTGGTGCGGTTTGCCCGCCGTCCCCTCGTCTCCGTTCCTCTCAGCCGTTTCCCAGTGTTTGCTGCAAAGGTCGTGCCCATCTTTCATTGTGTTTGGTGCTTTTGATGCCATATTAGGGGATATGTATTTCAAAAATACTTTCCGGTTGCTTGTTGCTAGTGTACAGAAACAGAATAGATTTTTACAAACTTACCTTGCTTCTGTGACCTTGTTATGTTTACCAGTTCTAGTCGTTTTTTAAATAGATTCCTTAGGATGTTCTACACGCAGTGTCATGTTTGTGAATAAACTGCTTTAAATCCTCCACGCATGTCTGTGCCTCTCCTCCTCGTCTTGCCTTACCATCCTGGCTGGACCACGGCCACCCTCTGTCTTGCTGTGAAGAGGCAGTGCGGGTGGGGGTGGGCTGCCTTGGAGAGTCGGTGGTGTTTGCTGGAGGTTTTCTGCAGCTCCCCTGTGTCAGAATAACAAAGGTGGAGGGAGGGTTTCTTTTGTCTCTGTTTCCCTCTCATATCTCGAGTATCTTTAATCTTGCCAGGTATCTAATGGGTGCGTTACACATAATTGAAAGAGTGAAGGTGTATATGAGATCCCCGACAGGCTCACTCTCTTTTTTAATCCTCACCTGAGGATATGTTTATTGATTTCAGAGAGAGAGAAGGGGAGAGAGGGGAACACTGATGTGAGAGAGAAACATTGATCGGTTGCCTTTTGTATACACCCTGACTGGCGACTGAACCTGCAACCCTTTGGTGTGTGGGGCGATGCAGGGCCCCGACGGGATCTCTCGTTGGCTGAGTGCAGGTGTGGGAAGAGAAGAGTCGTGGCTTGAGCACCTGGAGGATGGAGTTAGTGACCCAGACGGGGGAAGGCACAGGTAGCAGGTGCTCGGGCCGGGCAGAGTGTCGGTCCGATTTGTTGGGGTTTGAGATGACATTTGTTCGTCTGCCAGCCACCACGGGAGGCCGTGTGTGGCCAGGTCTGCGGGTCAGGGGAGTGGGCTGGGCTGGGGAGCCACACCTGTGAGTAGCCCACAGAGGGATGTTCAGTGTTGGGAGGTGTTGGTCCTGGCTGGTGAGATTTCCTTATGGATATGGTTCTGCCTCAGCACAGTAAGCCTTTTATCATTCGGAAGGTGATTTTTCTCTTTTATGGGAAAACCAAGCGTTGCTTCCTGTTTTTGGTATATTTTATTCCTCATTTACACAATGAGATGAAAAAAAAACAAGGAAACCCCATTAGCTATATTCCTTGTAATTAAGCACATTTTACTTCATGGTCTATATTTTACATCCTTTTGTATTTTTGATAACTTTAAAACTATAGCAGTTATTTTTGTGCATTTTTAAGTTTTAAGTACGTCTTCTATCTTTTTGCCTCACCATTACAAAACTGCTTTTACATGGTATCGCAAAACATCTTTTTTTATTTTGGCTATTTGACAATTCTTGAGTTCAGAAGCATACTTTCATTAAAGAAGTGATTGAAAAGACATCATTTAACAAGATAAACACTTTTATTCTGATTTTACTGTAACTAACTATTTTCTTAAAAGGGATAAATGTATTTATGCTTTGAAAATTACAAAATAATTGTTATTCTTTTAGATGAAATTGCTAAATACATGGAAACAGTGAAATTACTGGACTATGCCGAGAAACCTCTTTATCAGAATTTACAAGACATTCTTTTGCAAGGACTAAAGTCTATAGGAAGTAAGGACGATGGCAGATTGGAACTTGGCGTTTCGGAGAATGGAGGTCTGAAAACAAAAACTGTGACAAAGGTGAATTTTGTTCTTGAATTATCCTTTGGACGCCCTGTGATTATAATTTCAACAAATACTAAGTTTAGTAGAGTAAATCAGTGTCTCAGTAAAGAAAATAATGACACGTTGTTTGGCAATTAAATATTTATCACCATTATCTATAGGCAAGCTCTTTATGATACAAAAATATACGGTAGGTTTTAGGAAAATGAATTATTTGTATATTTATTATGTCCAGTAGCAAGTTACTTTCACAAAGACTCAGACTCGGGAAGTAACCCCTGGTGGAGGGGCTTCACGGGCACCCCTCCCCGGTTGGGCGTTCTTTCCTCCCAGGTCAGCCCCTGCGGCCGGTCTCGTCCCTCAGTTTTGTTCGTTTGTTGGTTTGGTCAGAGTGTTTATGACGTGGAAATCGGTATTTGAAAATCACCATTTGGATGTTTCCTTGTTTGATGGTATGTTCACCATTTGACCATGATTTTGCTCTTCACTAAAGTGTCATTATATAAAGTCATGTATATGCATGTAAGGGGAATCATTTTTTAGAGAGAAAAGTTAAGAAATAATGATCTTTATGGTAGAAGTATTGCGTAGCCATGTAATAACTCCTGGCATCACTTTAATATTTACATTTTACAGGTGTACATTGACTTTTTGGTTTATTGATTATTTCTAATAATTATTGGCGTTTCCCTTATACTCTGAAATTATGTAATAAAATGTGCCAGCCGTTTTGATATGGAAAAGGAAAACTACTTTGAGAACAATGTTTTGGGCATTACTGACCAGTCTCACTGTCATTAACTCTGGAAGTGCCAGTAGGGTCCTTTGGAAATCTCATGTTCCGAACTAATAAGGAAAAGGGGTAAAAACAAATTTTCTCTTTTCAAGAAGCAGCAAATAAAAAGATTTTTAATATTTTTTCTAACTTATAAGGGAGATTGGAATTAAAATAAAAATTTCCTGTAAGTTTTGTGTGAATTGCATCTGTTCCATTTTGAGGTTGGCAGGTGGGCTGGAACTTTGATCTGAGGGGGATAACATGGAATCCGCAGTGTTTTTTTTCAGGAAGGCAGTGAATTTACAGTTTGCATGCACGGCTAAATGTGCAGCGTGCACCTCCATCCTCAGGGCAGGTTTCTTGACGTTGTGTTTGAGCGAGCTGCTAGAGTGTTTTTCTCTGAAATTTTGCTGGATGGGGAGGAAAGGTCTCTGTGCAGGGAGAACGTGTCCAGTGCCACTCCCCTGCCCTTCGCCAACCACGGTTCGGACCTGTGTGCTGGAGAGCATTTGGCTTCTGGGGGCTGGCTGACTTTGCAGCTGAGTAGGTCAGTCTGCTGCAGAGCTGACGGCTGCGGCCTTGCAGTTCGCTGTCTTTGAGTAGTTCGGAAGGCTGGGAGCGTCCTGTTGGTCGTGCCTGCATGTGTAAAGCTTCATTGAGGGGGAGAGTGTGAATACCAGGTTGAACTCTTAGGAGACTGCCTCTATTGGTTTACTGTTTTGTTTGTGTTTTTGTCTTCATGGATGACACAGGGCTATTCTGATTATCAAAAAGAAATTAATGGAAGTTAGGATTAGGTAAGATAATGAGACTGCTTGATGGACAGGTAACTGTAGGTGATACAATAATTTTGTTGGCTTTTGTCCTTTTCTTTGTAAAAGTGAAAGAGTTGGACCAGACAAATGTCTTTCTTTCATTCATTTATTCATTCAATTTATTGGGGTGACATTGATTCACAAAACCATACGGGTTTCAAGTGTGAATCTCAGGAAAACAGGATCTGCACATTGTATCATGTGCCCACCAGGCTAAGCACAGTCTTTGTCCGTCCCCATTTCCCCCTTTGCCCACTTCCCTGGCCCCCCCCGCCCCGCTTTCCCTCTGGCCATCACCACACTGTTCTCTGTGTCTGGGTGTTATGTATATATGTTGTTATGTGTATGTGTTTTTGGCTAGTTCCTTCACCTTCTTTCATCCAGTCCCCCACCCCGCCTACCAACAGCTGTCAGTTTGCTCCTTGTATTCGTGCTTCTACTTCTGTCTTGTTTGTCATTTTATTGTGGTCACTAGAGTCCACACAGCAGTGAGATCCTATGGTGTTTGTCTCTCTCCGACTGGCTGAGTTCACTCAGCCTCATGCTTTCCAGGCCCACCCTGGTGAGATTTCCTGCTCCTCCTTATGGCCGTGTAGTCTCTCGTGTAACTGTGCCACAGATTTTATCCACTTTTGTACTGATGGGCCTCAGGCTGCCTCTAGATCTCGGCTACTGCAAATACCACTACGGTGAACATGAAGGTGCGTAGATTTTTTGAATTAGTGATTCAGGATTCTTAGGGTGTGTTCCCAGCAGTGGCATTGCTGGTCAAAGGCAGTTCCATTTTTAATTCTCTGAGGGCACTCTGTATTGTTTCCCGTGGCGGCTGCACCAGCCTGGGTTGCCACCAACAGTGCACGAGGGTTTATTTTTTTTCACATTCTTGACAGCACTTGTTTGTTGATGTATTGATGACAGTCATTGTGATGCGGGTGGGGTGGTACCTCACTGTGGTTTTAATGTGCATCCCTCTGGTGATTAGTGATGTTCAGAGTCTTTTCATATGTCTGTTATCTGTGTGTCCTCTTTGGAAAAGTGTCTGTTGAGGTTCTTTGCCTATTTTTTAGATCGCCTTTCTGGTGTTGGATAGTGTAAATTATTTATACATTTTGGAAATCAACCCCTTATCAGATATATCATTGGCAAATAAATTCTCCCATAAAGTGGGTTCCCATTTCATTTTGTCAATGGTTTCTTTTGCTGTGCAGAAGACTTTTAGTTTGGTATACTACTATTCGTGTATTTTTTTCCTCAGGAGATAATATTGACAAAAATATTGCTATGAGAGATGTCTGAGATTTTACTGCTTATGTTTTCTTCTAGGATTTTTATGGTTTCTTGACGTACAAGGGTGCACTCCCAAAATCTCAGAATTTATTTAATAAAAACTTGTGTATTCTTACATGTTTAAACTTCAGTCATCTTCAGCATACTCTCTGTTTGATGCAATACACTTACTGAGGCGTATTTTCCACTCTCAAAACAGTTTTTAAATTTGTCTATTTTGATGCTTTTAAGTGTTTCTGCTGTTTTCTGTTTCACCTCTTTCACATCGGCCAAACGTTTTCCTCTGAGGATTTTTTTAGTCTGGGGAAACAAAAAAAGGTCACTCGGGGTCTGATCGGGTGTATAGGGAGGTTGGGGCACGGGGGAGAGAGGTGATGCCATTTTTGGTCAAAAACTGCCTAATACTCAGTGCATTGTGGGCAGATGCACTTGTAAGTAACTCATCATGCAATGGGCAAACGTATTGAAAGAGTCCTCGAAAAAAATTGCTGAAGTTGAATGTAGCTTCTTATAACAATGCCAGCTGGTACACAGATGGACTCATAGTGGGGGAAGCCTGTCCTAAAAGGGGCCCACCCTACAGAAGTTAATTCTGTTTTTTTTTTTTTTGTGGGTGGCATATCCCCTTGTACATTGAAGTCTTTTATCCATTTTGAGTTTATTCTTGTGTATTGTGTAAGCTGGCCTAGTTTCTTTTTTTTTTGCATGTACCCTTTAGTTCGCCCAACACCGTTTATTGAAGGGACTGTCTTTAGTCCGTTCTGTCAAACATTAATTGACCATAAGGTACAGATCTATTTTGGGCTCCTCTGTTCTGTCCCATTGATCTAGATACCTGTTGTAATGCCAGTACTGGGCTGTTTTCATTACAGTGGCCTTGTAATATAGTTTGATATTAGGTATTGTGATCCCTCCAACTTTGTTCTTCTTGCTCAAGATTTCTGAGGCTATTTGGGATCTTTTTTGGTTTCATACAAATTTTTGGAATATTTGTTCTAGATGCGTGAAATATGCTATTGGCATTTTAATAGGAATGGTGCTGATTTTGTAGATAGCTTTGGGTAGTATGGACATTTGATGATGTTAATTCTTCCAGTCTGTGAACATGGTATATGCTTCCACTTATTTGTATCTTAATGAATTTTTTTCTTTAGTTTCCTATAATTTTCTCAGTACAGGTCTTTTACCTCCTTGGCTAAATTTATTTCTCGGTACCTTATTCTTTTGTTGTTGTTGCAAGAGTAAATGAAATTGTGTTTTTTAAATTTCTCTTTTTGATAGTTTATTATTGATATATAAAATGCTACTGATTTCTGAATATTAATTTTTTATCATGCTGTTTTGCCATATTCATTTGTTAGATTTAGTGGTTTTTTGGTGGAGTCTTTAGGGTTTTCTATGTATAATATCATGTCATCTGTGAATCATGACAATTTTACTTCGTCCTTTCCAATTTAGGTATCTTTTTATTCTTGTCTGATTGCTATGGCTAGGACTTCCACTGCTATGGTGAATATGAGCAGTGAAATGGGCATCTCGGTCTTGTTTCTGATCTTAAGGGAAACACTTCAGTTTTTGCCCATTGAACATGATGTCGGCTGTAGGTTTGTCATATGTGGCCTTTATGATGTTGAGGTATGACCCCTCTATTTCCACTTTACTGAGAGTTTTGATCATAAATTCTGTATCTATGGATGTGATCATGTGACTTTTATCCTTCATTTGTTTATGTGATCTATCACATTCACTGATTTGCAAATACCGTGCCAACCTTGCATCCCTGGAATCTTTATGGAGCCCACCTGATCACGGGGTATGATTTTTTTAATGTTTTATCGGATCTGTTTTGCTAATATTTTGTTGAGGATTTTAGCATCTATGTTCACCTGTAGTTTTTTTTTGTAGTGTCTTTCTGGTTTTGGAATTAGGGTGATGCTGGTCTCGTAAAACAAGCTTAGAAGTCTTCCTTCCTCTTGAATTTTTTGAAATAGTTTGAAAAGGGTAAGTGTTCTTTTTTGAATGTGTGTTATAATTTGTTGGTAAAGCCATTTGGTCGAGGACTATTGTTTGTTGAGAGTGTTTTGATTTCTGCTTCAATTTCACTATTTGAAATCTGTCTTTTCAGCTCCTCTGATTCTTCCTGACTCAGTTTTAGAAGATTGTATGTTTCTAGTAATTTATCCATTTTTTCTGATTTTCCAATTTGACATATAGTTGTAGTGTTTTCTTACAGTCCTTTGTATTTCTGTGCAGGCAGTTGTTCTCCGCTTTTACTTCTGAGTTTATTTATTTGGGTCTTCTTTTTTCTTGATGAGTCTGGTTAAAGGTTTGTCAGTTTTATTTATCTTTTCATGTAACCAGCTCTTGGTTTTATTGATATTTTGTGTTGTTTTTTTAGACTGTGTTTTGTTTATTTCTATTGTGATTTATATTATTTTCTTCCTGCTACTCACGTTGGGCTTTGCTTGTTGTTGTATTTCAAGTTCCTTTAAGTGTAGAGTTAGAATGTCTATTTGAGGTTTTTTGTTTGTTTGTTTTTATTCCTTGAGATAGGCCTGTAAAGCTATGAATTTCCCTCCCTCTTAGGACTGCTTTTGCAGTGCCCCACAGAGTTTGGGATGTTGTGTGTTCATTTCCATTTGTTTCCAGGTAATTTTTTATTTCTTCCTTGATCTCATTGTTGAGTCATTCATTGTTTAATAACATGCTACTTAGCCTCCATGTACATGACTGTTTCTGTTTTTTATTCGGGTTGATTTCTAGTTTCATGCCATTGTGATCTGAGAAAATGCTTGATATGATTTCAGTCTTCTGGAATTTGTTGAGACTTATTTTGTGTCCTAACAGGTGGTATATCTTTGAGAATGTTCCATGTACACTTGAGAAAAATGTATTTTCTGCTGCTTCGGGGTAAAATGCTCTGTAAATATCAGTTAAACCCATCAGATCTAGTGTGTTCTTTAAGATTGCTGTTGCTTTCTTGATATTTTGTCTGGAAGATCTATCCACTGCGCACAGTGGGGTGTTAACATTTCCTCCTGTGACTGTATTGCTGCTCATCTGTTATTGCCCATCCAGGTTTTCTTGTATATGTGTCGGCGGTGCTCCTGGGTTGGGGGCGTTGTGTTTACAAGGGCTGCCTCCTTCCCTTTACAGGGGTTGGATCCACCCCTTTGGTATTGTTCAGTGTGCAGGGACCTTCATTGTCTCTTGCTTCGGCCTGTTTTGAAGTCTGTTTTGTCAGATGTAAGGATTGCTATTCCAGCTTTTTTTCATTTTTATTTGCATGAAATATTTTTTCCTATCCCTTCACTTTCATTGTGTATCTTTTGTTCTGAGATGGTCTCTTACAGAGACTAGTATTTTTTTTAACCTTTTTTAAGACCTAGAACATTTCCCCAAAGAAACGGTAAACACTACATCTCTAAAATGGGTAAAAGCAGAGCTCCGGTGACTGAAGAGTTGGGGGCCTCCCAAGAGGGAAACTTCCTCTTTTGAGAAGTTAGTATCCATTTCTTTTTTAGCAAGGGGTGTGTAATCAGGATGTCTTTTTTCCTCTGGTTACCAGGAAGCTCAGAGCGAAATATAATTCTGAGAGTATAGAAATTATAGTATTAATAATCCTTATAATTAGCATATTTGCTCACTCTTTGTCACGATTTTTAAAGTTTTTTCAGATACTCCGTATTTAAGTGATAGTTTTTGTTTTTCAACTTATTCATTCCTTGGAAGTTCAATTTTAGAGTTACGAAGGACCGTAGAGACCCTAATATGATTTATGCAGAGTCAGGCTTTGCAGCTGAAGCATCCCACTCTCTTTTTACTGCACGCTGCTTCCTTCAGCTTAGTAGCTGCTTTATTTATTTATTTATTTATTTATTTATTTATATTTTTGAATCCTCACCCGAGGGTATGTTTGCTGATTCTTTCCAGAGAGGGTGGCAGGAGAGAAACATTGATGTGAGAAACATGGATCAGTTGTCTTTTCTGTGTGCTCTGACCAGGGCCCAGCTCAGAGCCCTGTGGTGTGTGGGACGGTGCTTCAGTCCACTTAGTCCTCGGATTGCAGAGGCCCATGCGCCGTGCAGCCAGACCAGCTCAGTAGCCGATTCCATCTATCAGCATATACATTTATGAACGTTTTTGCTAATGCCTTGTTCTTCTAGTCTTCCCAGGTTTATTGAGATATAGTTGACATCCAGCACTGTTTAAGGAGTGTGGCATAATGCTTGCTTTGACTTAAATATATCATGAAATGACTACCACAGTAAGTTTAGGGAAAATGTCTATGTTCCTTGTATTTATCAGACTCAAATGTCTTTCAAAAAGGGGCAGGTGTAGTCAATTCCATATATGTTTTCCTTTATGTTCCTAACAAGTATCCTTTATGGTAAAACCTGTAAGAATTGGTCAACATGCTTCAGCCATGGATTAAGTGATTCTCAATCATTTCCCTACAATCATGTACATATTTATAATGTCCACCATTTTGACTCTGAGCATATCACAGTGAAAAATAGGGGAAAAATAACTCATTGCACTTACATTGTGGTAGGGAAGAATAATAAACGGTAAAGAAGCAACCTGATATCACTGTATTAGCTTCCTGTTGCCAAAAAAATAGAGAAAAAAAGAATTGATCAACAATGGAATGAAGCAAAATTTTTATTTCTCTATAGCCATGATTTATTATGATACAGCATATTTGGAAAGTGGAGTGAAATACAAACTTACTCACTTGGAAGAGTTTTTAGTATCAATAGCCTAAGAGTTTTGTTTAAGGCACAGAACTTTGGGGTGACGGAAAGCTGAAGAAGAGAGTCTGATGATCAACCTGCCTTTAAAAGCGCCGCCAGGCATGTTCATTGGTGGTCAGCATTTGGCGCTCACTGGCATCTGGCGGTGCGGGTCTGTTATTGGCTCTGGGGTCTCCTCCGAAAGCAATGCTCCACAGTCACGTACAAGGTGTGATTCGTGCAGCTGGTCCAGGCTGGGCCTCTGGGCCATGAAGATCAGTAACATGGAGTTTCATCCTTAGAGAATTCCTTCCTGTCCATCTGGGGTAAGAGGAGCTTAATTTATGGGAAGGAACTCAGCAAGTTATAAGGACATGAATACCTCCATTGGCTCTTTTCCTGCAGGGTTTTGATGAACTTGTTTATTACCCAGGCCAGCGAAGAGGGGACCGTTCATTGGATTCGCTTGGGTTCTCTTTTCTCGAGAGCCACTGAGTAGGTCTAGGGGGTGGCCATGCAGTTTCTATTTTATTTGTTCATTTTCAGGCAGTATATCTTGTTGTTCTTTATAAGCAGGGTGCACACACCTTTCTTTGTGCATCCAAAGTTTTTGTGTTTTTTTAAGCTACGTCGTACCAGCTGGCTTTTCTAGAGGTCCTCAGAAGGGCCTCCGGTTGTTGGTCAGCGAACCCCCGCTGCCAGCGCTCAGCAGGCCCGTGGTGCCGAGCGCCGGACCAGCGTGGGGCTTCGCGCTGCAAACCCGCGACCTGCGGCTGCACCGGGCCACGCCCCCCGGCTCTTTGGGGTGATTGCACCTGCACCTGATGCGGCACGTGTTTGTACCGGGTAGCCCACAGTTCGTCAGGCTGCCCCGGCTGCCCCTAACTGTGGGGGAGGTCTGTCTGGCTTTTTCAGCGTGACAGGGCAATAGAGAGAAACCGTATTTTAAATGTATACATTTAGGGTGTCGAAGTTGATAAGATTTTTTAAAATGAGGGAGGAATTTTTTAAAAGCTTTTTTTTGTGCAAATAATGTTACCTGTCTTGCTCATGAGATGGTCGTGTGGGTTAAATGAAATATACGGAGCGCGTGATAGAGTGCTAGACACGTATTGTGATTGATACGTGTTAATACATTACTATTTTTAATGTTGCTCTAAGTTTTCTCAAGTCTTTCTGTGTTCCTCTTGTCAAGAAAATAGCATGTGGAACTTTTTTGCTTGACTCTGTTAATGCCTTTTGAACTAAGATATTATGAACTAGAGATGGCTTACATTTTGCTTGGCGTGTGTTAAAATAGGTTGTTTTGAATAGGAAATGACTGGGAATTGGTAGAAGTTGATTTTGCAACATAGACGTGACGGTAATTACTGTGAAATAAAGACTCCAAAATGCAGCTCCATAGCTTACTCATGTTTAAAAAAGCATAAATCAAACTAATGAGTTTGAAGTTAACTTTGTTCCTGAAGGTGGTGATTGCTACACTCAAGGATTATGGGTAGCGGACATAACGCAGGGCCCCGGAGTGCCAGAGTTCTGTGCCTGCTGTTCTCCACCTGTGAGTTTGGGGAGTAGGGCTTCCGTGGATGCAGCCTTACCGGGGGAAGTCGGGTAGCCTGTTGCTAATAGAACTTCCAGGCTGATTCATTTGGTGAGAAACTTGTTCGTTTATGGCTTGTGATCAGTTAATTCCTCACTAGTCCATACATAGGGTTCAGTTTTTATTGAAATATTTGTCTTTATTGGCCTTTTTGGTATGAAATGTTGTAGGTTCTGCATCTTAACGCTTTCTTTTGGGAAGTCTTCAGGGGTCTGATGGTGGTAGGATATCAGCCCTTTAAATTTTAGGTTATTGTTGAACATGTATGTAGTTGCTCTGTATCCTGTAAGTACTTTTAAATTATTTCATGTAAACTTGACAACGTTGATGTGAGATACATCTGCTTACAAATGATGAAGCTAAAATTCGAAAGAGGTTCTGTGACTTGTCCCGGGGCCGTGCAACCACTAACTCGGGCATTTGTGTGGCTTTTTTTCTGTCGGTGCTCCAGGCACTTAAAAATCCCCTTGTAACATGAGGCCTGAAATATGAAGACAGTTACTGCGAACCCGGACACCCATTTGCCCCTCTTTCATGAATTGCCCCTGAAACACTTTAACTGACGGGCGTTTTCAACATTAGTGGGACATGTGAACGGACAGGGGTCATGTTAATTCCAACTCAGCAGAGAATGCAGGGACAGAGAGTCTTCTAGACCTTCGTTTACTGACTCTGTGCAAACTGCTTTCCATTGGGGCGTGACTGCGGGTTTGACCATGTTGGAAGTTCTGTGGGCCTCGTGATTTAAGTGTTACTAGAGTCAGGAAAGGCCCCTGTTGCCAGCGCGTTGGAAATTGTGTGTGTTGGTTTCAGAAATGCTATTGGGAGATTTTTCCAGGCTGTGATTTCCATTATTAAATGAAAATCTGCTGAGAGCAAGATCCCTGGCACATGGTACTCCTGCGGATCACGTGATCCAGGCTCCGCTTGTTGCCCAGCTCACTGCGAGTCGGCTGTGCGTCTTTTCTGGGAAGATGCAGTGTCGCCGGGCTCCGGAGCGGCCCTTCTCCATCCTCAGCAGGCCCAGCCCCCGGAGGGACGCAAACACATTCGCTCCAGATAAGCAAGGAGACATATTGTTACAGAACAACGGGGTTCACCCAGGGACTGTGTGCTAACCACTGGGCTCATCTGTCCGCCGCCAGAAGAAAGATGTCTCTCAATGCCAGAGATTTGTGAAAAGGAAAGGAAAGTTTTATTCAAAGATGTACAGACTTAAAGTAGTGACCCACCGTGCCCATTAATGTATCATAGTCCTTTAGGACAACCACAGATGCCCACAGCATTCCCTTCTTCCCCTGCCCTAATTCGGGGTACTGTAACTCAGGAGAAGAAGCACCCATCCAGGATCCAGGCTCCTGCCACCATCTGGTGGGTCACCATCCAGGCAGATTCTCTAATCACTCCAAAACCACGCGGCAACTTCTCATGGCTTACTGGCAGGAGTTCTTTCACCCTTCTTCCAGGCAAAGTCTCTCCTGCTTCCCAGGCCAGGCGGCCAAAGGGAGCACTCCAAAGCCACGTGGGCCTCTTCTACCGAGCTGCAGGGGTCTGCACTCTGGCCAAAACCGCATGGTTCTTTCCTTCACGTGGCCGTGGGGGTCCCCACTCTGCACTCCACAGCCGCGTGGTTCCCTCTCCTTTCATGGCTGCCGTGTCTGGGTTTAAATCCCAGAGCCAGTCCTCCTTTGCAGCCCCATTTCAGACTCCTCCCACAATCAGCTACACTTGTCCGCATTCCTGTATATTCCAAGTTTACTGGGCTGCTATAGTGAGTCCGGGCAGGTGTGGCCCCATGGTGTGGAGCCAATCTTCTCCAAGCTCTCACGCAGGCGCTGTAACTCAGGGGACCTGCCCCCAGTTACGTCTTGGGTGGAAGTCACTCCCATCCCCCTGGCTCAGAGCATGACCACAGCTATTTAACGTATCTATGCAACCAGTTAAAGGTTATAGAGATGTTAAATGACTGTGCCAGAGGTTAGCTGCAGAGCCTTTGCTGTACAAAACAGCTCTCCACATTCTCGCTCCATTTGTCCCTTCCCCAACTCACACCTGTGGAGAGTGAGGACATCCTTGTATCTTTCTAATATTTCCTGGACACGTTGAGTTCTGGACCCCATTCCAAATCTCTATTTGGGGCACCCCCTTGGCTGCACCCTGTTACAATATTATGCCCACTTTGTGAAAACAGTGCTTTTGCTAAAAAATGTATTGCCCATGGATCAAGCAATCATTTCTGATTGCCAGCTGGATTTTTTCATTTATTTATTTATTTTGACAAAGCCTAAAAATGCATTGGTATTTTTTGGCTCGCTCATGAATTAGCAGTAATTTTTGGTGCACCATTTGCAGAAAATGATGGTCAGTTCTTCACTCTTCATGGCATTAGAAGAGGAAGATAGCTTGAACTGGTGAAGAACGTAAATATTCCAAACTTTCCTAGTTGTGTATTTTCTTTTGCTGAGTCCTGTCCTCAGGGTTAGCAAAACTACTTGGGCTTACTTCCTCTTCCCACCTCCAGAGTAGATAACTAAAATATACCGGCAACAGAGAGTGTAAATTAAACAAATAACAGTAGCAAACAACAAAATGAAGTCAGGGGTGACTGCGAAGGCATCTGCTCCACTGACGGACGGCTCGCTACTTCGTGGAATGAAGTTCCGTATGGGGGGGATTACATTGGATACTTTATTAGGAAGGGTCATTTAGGGAACTCTCAAATGACTTCATACATAAATAGTTTTAGAAGTTTAACTTTGTGTGTGTGTGATGTTTTTATACAAGCTGAAAATACTTTTTTTTAATGGCTGTTTTTCAACTTGAGAATGAAGCCTGTAAGAGTGGCGGGCACACAGTAGGTGCTTGGGCAATCTGTGGTGGGGTCTTCACCCCCGCTCAGGTTGGGGGCAGTGTTCCTCTGGAAGGACCTGCTCAGGGAGGGGTCAGCAAATAAGGAAAAACCATGCCTGTGCCCTCCGGGAGCATCCCCGGTAGGAGAGAAATGGAGAGGAGCGTGGGAGTGGGCCAGGCCAAGTGCCAGACGTGCGCTCCGACTCCAGGAAGGGCCGCTTCCGAGTGGCAGACAACTGGAAACTGCCGCTTCGTGGGCAGGGTCGCCCCGGGGGGCCGTGTGGCTCCTCGGAAGGAAATGGTGCTGAGAACAGAGAGCTCGAGTTCCGTCTTTGCGCCATTGGAGAAACCCGGAGCAACTTCTCAGCTTTCTTCTGTCCCCAGCCTCAGGGTGTTTTTTCTGTCTGCGTAGTGAATTTTAGCTAAAATCCATTGGTTTTGTAAATGTTGTGTGAAACAGCTGTGTTTGGCTTACCTTCATGGGAGATATGTTCTATCTTTATTTTTTAGTTACTGCACAGTAACAAATATCCTATTTTTGGTTATCGTTAAGGAATGTAATAGTAATTTATGAAAGTGTACACTTGGTGGTTGCAGTGGTTTTAATCAGATAAATGCAGTGAGACTGATTAGTGCAGACACATTTATATTTAGAATTCTTCGTTCTTTGACACATGCAGGACCAAACATTGAACGGTTTTAGGCTATGTATTCTTAAGTTTTCATAATAACCCTTTATGACTTGGTAATAAGGGGACCAGCCCAACAGTAGTCCCCGAGTATGTGTGTCCTGAGCTGCAGCCGCGACTCTGGCTGGCTTTTCCCAGAGGCCATTGGAAATGTCTAGACGCGATCTTTTGAGGTTTGACTTGGGAGGCAGAGAGTTGGCTTTGTTGCTGTAGTTGTTCTTGTTTGTTTGTTTGCTTGCTTTTTTGCCCCTGAAGGTTTTGTGTTCTCTTTCCCTCTGCAGCAGCTTTAAGCCTGTCACTGGTCTCCAGTCAGTATTTAGACTGTTAGTAAATTATCAGCCTGGATGCATCAAGCTGATTTGTCTTTCAGTTTCTAAATTGGAAGTGAGAAGCTGCTAATTAACTGCATTTTAGCCCAGCATATTTGAATGCTTCAAAAATACAATGTGTATTATATATGCCAATGCCCTTGAAATAAACCTCATGTTTTGAAGATGACCATGCTGAATTAAAAGACAACTCTCTCGTGAGTTTCTAAGCTGTTCTTGTGTGTGTTGTACGATACAGTCAGACCTTGGGACTCATCGGCCTCATGACTCGTCAGATCCTTTACTCATTGCTTTTGATGAGAAAAAATGTTCTAGTGCTTGGCACTGGTTTGGGACTCGTTGAGGTTGCTAGAACGTCTGTGTCATGACGTCGTCCCGCAAGAGAAGACGCTTCAGCTTCAGCCATTTGCTTGGTGCTCAGCGGTTCTGGTGCTCCTCACGAGTTCTGGAATGAACTCAGGATGGCACCAAGCCACCCCTGTATACCGGTTTCATTTATAAGTGCCAGTGAGGGTGCCGGTGAGACCTGGTGTGGAATGTGGCAAAGTCGGATCAGCACAGTCACTTGGTGAAGCGGGTTTCCGCTCAGAAGACCAAATTACGGTCAGCTCTTTGTATCTTCAGGTTTTGCATCTGTGGGTCTAATCACCTTTGGAGTGAAAGTGCTAAGGGAAAAAATCCCAGAAAGTTCTAAAAGCAGGACTTGGATTTGCTGGGTGCCGAGCACTACACTGAATCCACATGAACGCAGAGATGCGTAGGCACGCCCCGCGTGGGCATGTGCGCATACGGCTGACATGCTCAGTACCACGCCATTTTATATCCGGGACCGGAGTGTCCCTTGATCTGAGCACCCACGGGAGTGGCCCCAGAGCCGTTCCCCCCTGGATGCCCAGGGACAAGTGTGTGCCCTCGAGGGGCCGCAGATGTCAACAGAGAACAAAGTGCAGCATTTGGGTGTAATCAGAAGGCAGAGCTGGCAACAGATTGTCTGGAGTTGTGCTCGGTACCTTATCAAAAGAATAACGTTCTTAGATGCCGCTTTTAAAATTTTATTGTGTTAAAGTACACATAAAATATAAGATCTTAGCCATTTTCCAAGTGCCCAGGTCACTGATGCTAAGCACACTCACGTTGCTGCATGACCATCACCACCCTCCACCTCCAGAACACTCTTCGTCTCACAGAGCAGACTCTGTGCCCAGGAAACGCCAAGTGACCCTCCACCTCTTCTCCCCGTGGCTCCCGTGTCCCCACGCGACTTTGAGTGTGGCTGCCCCAGGTCCCTCACAGGCATGGGACCGTGCGCCGTCCGGCTTATTTTCCTGAGTGTTAACTCCCTCCAGGTTCACTTATGTTGTTGAATGGGTCAGAATTCCCTTCCTGTTTTTTAACAAAAGATTTATTGTCCAGTTCCAGTTGACGTACATTACAGCACTGTACTCGTGTCAGGCACACAGCGTAGTGGTCAGACATTTACAGACGAAGGGCTATGAATGCATGAAGTGCCCACCGCAGTGAGTCCGGGGCCTGTCTGGCATCACGCGCAGCCCCTGCGCTTTGCTTCCCAGTGGCTGTTTTTACAGCTGGCACCTCGTACTTGGATACTATCAAACTTGAAGGTTTTGGTTTTTTAAAAAGCAACAGATCGTAGCCTGTCGACCACTGGCTCTTTCTAACCGAACTGCACGCACTGCCAGGAAAGCCGGGCGGGAGGGCCCAGGTGAAGTGCGGATCAGTGAAATTCCGTGTGTAACCCAACGTGTCCTGCTTGCCACACAGGTGTTTCTTTCGTTGGTTGAATACTGTCTGATTTTCATTTCTGCGTCATTTACCTGCGTGGAGGAGATTAAGAAAACTCTTTTTTATTAAATGAGCTCGAAAACAAGATGAATGCACTAGGTTCTTGGGTATGATTGTCGGACGGCTCTCTTTGTAATGAGCATTTAGAAATCTGCTTTCCCCAAACTGTAGAATGCATTTCCTCCTATACGGAAGCAATCTACCTTGGAAATATTCCTCCTTAATTCTGGTCCGAGGGAACAAAAGTGTCTGTGTGTATTCCTGCCTAATGCATCACAAATCTGCTGACATGCTAACCTTGGAGTCCCGGCTGGCCTTAATCAGGCCCGGGCGCCGGCAGGAAGGACGGACCTAATGCGCTCCATCAGTGCGGTTTGCATATGGAAGTTCTCGCAGGGGAGCTGCCCGTGCCAGCTGAGGGTTACCTGCCCACCGCAGTTATTGTATGTAATTATCGAACCAATCTGTTCAGCACAGCAGGGCTTAGGTGGTAATCATGAAGCAGCCCTTCGGAAAGGGAAGATGCACGGCACCTCCCCTCTCCTCCGTTGTATGGAGGTGCAGCCGCTGTCCGGCCGTTTGGAGAAGGAACACCCCGTACAGAAATCTGCCAAGGGGATGCTTTTCAAGTTTCCTAAGCTTCAGTCAGGTCGTTAGTCTTGTACTTGTGAAGCTTTTTCTTTAGGGACGTGGTGGGTATCTCTGAGCTCTAATCCTTCACAGCCCCCTTGAGAATATTTAGAAACAGTGGAATTAATTGTAATACGTAGTTAGCAGCAGTTGCGACCGATCGGAGGTGTTAGCAGAATGCGGTTTGAGCAGAGTTGAGCTTTCTGGGGTAGTTCTCCCTGGGCAGAGCCCGAGGAGCCGGCAGGAAGAGGAAGAGAAGGCGCTCCCAGCAGGCCTCACACTCTGCTGGCCTGGAGCAGGGACCAGTCTCAGATGGGGTTTAACCCGGTGTTGATTGCTACAGACCGCGGAGGAGGACATGCCGATGCGTCGTGAGTGTGAAATTCCCAGTCTCAGACGATTTCCTAGATGATGCAAACTTATTTTAGGCAACCTAGAGAAGCTCTGAGTTATAATTTGCATTTTAACACATTTAAATTTGAGACTACATGGGATAAAGTTATATGAAAAATGCAGAGTTTTAAATTTATTACTAAGGTCGTTCTATAGTTGTAACTACATATAGGGATGTTACGTGACTTAAAAACTACACAGGAATGAACTAGTTAGAAAATGGTGTGGTGAGGGAAAGGAATGAAAAGTTGAATGAATAATTGGGAAGAATGGATGGTTCCAGAATATGATGAGCATCAACTTTCACGTGACATTCAACTGGAGAGATAAATAGAAAAACAGGAAGACCTGAGAGAATGGTGGAAAATCCAACCTGTTTTTGAGATTTTAAGAGAGTTGTGTTCTTTTAAGACCCTTCTTTTATAGTAAGGGTTATGGCCCTCTTAAACTTTTAATAAAAATAGAAAGAAAATACACACTCTCCCGCCCCAAACAGACACATGTTGTAAAATGGGAGAATAAGTATCATTGGCCTCAATGAGTGGTGATGCCAATTTGATAAAATAGTCGGCTTTGAAAGAGAGTTTTTGTGAATCAGTCGAAGGTGAAAACGTGGCTTTCAGGAATGACCTGTGCGAAGCGGAAGAAGTTAGGTGTGGGTGGAACGAGCGGGCGCGCCACCCAAAGGTTCTCTCCGTCCCATTGCCCCCTCCTCCACCCCTTCTTCCCTCCGGTGCCCCTGCCCCTGGCGTCCTGCACAGTAGACCCGCCCCCACCCCCCAAGACCTCATTCCTCTTTCCTGTTTCAGTTACTCACAGTCATGGCGGTCTGAACATAGTAAATGGGGAATTTCAGAAATAAGCAGTTTGTAGGTTTTAAATCAGGCACTGTGCTCAGCAGCGTGATGAAATCCCTCGCCATCCCACGGGACCCGTGAACCATCTGTTAGTCACTCAGTAGACATCCAGGTTGTTGGGTTTACTGGTGCGGTGCCATGGGGCTTGTGTTCTGGTCGCCCTTATTTTAGTAATGGGCCCAAATCACAAGAGCTGTGATGCTGGCAGTTGGCTTGTGGCAGAGGGAAGCTGTGTGGTGCAAAGGGTTGTATGCAGGAGAAAATGAAGGATACTTTATATGTAGAGCTCAGTGCCCTCCGCCCTTTCAGGAGCACACTGGGGGTCTGCGGACGTGTCCCATTCAGAGAAGGGGGCAGTGCTGTATGTTTCTTTTGTGTTTCGACACAGCATACCTGTATGGATTCATATGTGTGCTAATATACAGTAAGTTTGTGCATTTGCTTATTGACCACGAGACCACATCCCTTTCTCTCTCTTTGCACTTCCACACGTAAGCAGCGGAAGAGAGAAGTTGAGAAAAGCACAGAAGCTAGCGTGGAAGACATGGAATGCATGGACGCCCCGACAGGGGAAGGTGTGCAGACCCGTAAGTGGAACCGTCTTGCCCATTGTCTTTGTCCATGTGTAAACACAAATTCCCGTTCCTTTCACGAAGTGAGGGGTTGACTGTTTGGGTCGTCACACTGAGATTTTACAGTCAGTCGGTCAGTATTGTAGGAGAAGGCCTTAGGTTTGTGTAGGGTGTGTTGCTGTGTCTTGTCACACGCAGTTTTATTCGCTGTCCACAGTGATTGTGCAGGTAGGCCGGGAGCATCTCTCGTTTTGCAGACGTGTGGCCCAAGACGTAGTGAGTGTAGATGACAGAGCTGTTGGGAACCGGTTAGACATAGAGGCCTGCGGCTCTTGCCAGTCTTCTCGTCCCTGCACACCGACGGGCAGCTTGGATCCTTCCTTCACGTGCAGCCTGCAGCTGCCCCTCCAATGGCCCGCCCCGCTTGGTCATTGCCCACAAAGCGCCAGCCCCTCTTTCCTCTCCATAGGTGGTGACACAAGGAATCGAAGACCCAAATCGTTATTTTTCAAAGCCCTTGAAGCCAAATGCTAGTTCTGGTGAGGCTGGCGCACATTGCAGATGGAAGTGAGCACACACGCAGACTGAAGTGTATGCACATGCAGTTGGAAGCGAGAGCACATGCAGATGGAAGTGAGAGCACACGCAGACTGAAGTGTATGCACATGCAGTTGGAAGTGAGAGCACATGCAGACGGAAGTGAGAGCACATGCAGACGGAAGTGAGAGCACATGCAGTTGGAAGTGAGAGCACATGCAGACTGAAGTGAGAGCACATGCAGTTGGAAGTGAGAGCACACGCAGACTGAAGTGTATGCACATACAGTTGGAAGTGCATGCCCATGCGGTTGGGAGTGAGAGCACATGCAGACTGAAGTGCATGCACATGCAGATGGAAGCGTACACTTAGATGGAGGTGCATGCACACGCAGATGGAGTGAGCACACGTGCCATCAGAAGTGCATGGGGAGGGCCCAGGCCTCTCGACACCTGGAGTCACTGTTACCTGGGCTTTGTTGACTGGGCATCTGAGGCGTTTGTTTTGGTACATAAATGCTTTTCAATTTGATTGCAATTATAAAATATGTCATTTATACCTGAAATTTTAATTGAAGGTCCTTATACTGATAGTCTTCATTGTGAGAAAATACATTAATATTTTTGTTTTATTTAATGACAAAAGGAGAGAGTGGATCCCATTGCTAATTTAAGGACAGTCAGGTAATTTTTTTGTTATAAAAGTGTGAGGTAGAATCAGATTCTCCCTTATTCACATAACTCTGGATTGCTTTGCTTAAATATTGCTTAGTTTTCCATTGTAATTTATTTTTCCCCTAAGTATAAGGCTAGTTAAGGTATTTTACTATCTAAATATTAAAAAATGAGAGAAATCTTTCCTGAGATGATAAAATATTATTGCTTCTATAGCCCCCCCCAAAAAAGGAAAAAAGCCAGGGGGGTCAGGAAAATGTATATATTTCTATTTATTAGTTTAAAGTAACTTGGAGAAAGCACATTATTACATTTGAATTTTTTAAAAATGTAATCCAACTCTGTGAATGTGTGTTTGAAGAATGGTTACCTCTAACAGCAGCTTTAGAAATGTCAGTTTCTTCATTAACAATTTTATTTTCAAACACAATTTGTGGTTTACAATATGGTGAGAGATTTTTCTCACTGCGCGATCTTTCAGAGCGCTGTGCCTAGCAAAATGGGACCTACTTTCCTTTAATGTCTATTTAGACCATTGTGAAAACGTGTATAATTTTCCTGATACACCTAAGCTCATTTCGACTGGTTGGGGGTCTATTGTATAGGAACACACTCTGAAAGCTTTCAGGACGCGCACTGTGTAGGGTTTCCTGCAGCACGAGACAGGGCAAGGGGCGGTTTTCTAGAAGAACAGAGGCCGCTAATCCTTTTATTTTTATGCAAAGCATAATTTTTATCCGTTGAGAAAATTTGGTTATTTGCTGCAAATAATTTCTCCCAAAGAATGATCAACCTTAAAAAGCCGTGTGTACTCTGGCATTCCAAAACCATGCCAGTATTTCGGAACTGGGCTCAAAATTAGTCAATGCAGCCATGATACTTATGGCTGGTACACCGGTGCTTTGCCACCGCCGTTCACAGAGTGGGCAGTGCACGGCAGGAGTCTCGGTGGTTTTTATTTTTGAAGTACCTGGGATTTTGGACCATTCTTGAGGATTCTTTGAAGAGAGCATGATTGATATTTACCTCTTGAATATCTGTGGTCTAGTCCAGGGAGAGATGTTTTTAAGGGTTTCCTGCATAGATTTTTCCTGCTTTTTTTCTCTGGCTGTGTTATAAATTCATAGAGTGTCCCCAGACTTCACATCCTGTTTTTCAGATATCACGTCTTACATGTACTCGTTTTGGGATGGAAAGTTTTACCAGCAGTAATGTATTATGAAACGAGTATATTTTTTAGAGATGAGAAGTAAAGTTTTCTGCAGCAGTCAGAATGCTTAGGGAAGTACTGAATGGACACATGAGCAAGGTGTCTGAGTTGCATCGTAGTGATTATATGGCAAATGAGGTAATGACCTCCAGGTGGCCATGGCAGCGGACTTTAAATCCAACAGCATCAATACTTAATTTGAGTGAAGTGTCGAGTTGGGATGCTAATGAGACAGTACGACCTGGACGTGGCTGCAACCGTTGTCAACTTTAGTGTCTTAGTGTTTGACTATAGGTTCAAATTTTATTGTGAGGGAGCTGTGCTGTGGTATTGATTGTTGACCCTGATCTTGGGATACCATTTAGCTGATCTCAGATCACAGCATTTTCAGTTTTTGTGCCAAATTAATTTCAAAATTCTTGATATAAACACCTAAAAATCTACCATGGGATACTGTAAAAGAAGGCCATATCATCAAAATTGAGGGAAAAACCCCGAAGTTTAAACCGACCATAGTTATGGCCTGTACTTTTGAGTGGCAGAAGGAAGGATGGTTACAAATGTTTGAAATTTGGTTTTAATTTAGTGCAGTGATTTTAAACCTTTTTCATCGCATGGCACACATGTACTAATGACAAAAATTCTGTAGCACACCAAAAAATATTTTTGCCTGACAAAAATAGGTGTAATGTTGCTTCCTTTACCCCTGACAGCTGTTGTGTTGTCTGTTGTCCTTTTTCCCATTGGACAGTCTAGGGGAGAAGCGGTCTGCGCCCCTGACTGCAGAGTCAGGTGCTGCACGTTTGAAACATTCTTGCAGTGCACTGATTGAAAATCACTGACTTAATGTATGGCAGTTGAATAGAAACTAGAAATTGGAAAGATTAAAAGAAAAAACACTAATTTTTAAACGGATCTTCCAGTTAAGTCACTAAATAAATTGGTAATCAGAAAACCTTTAGACACTATTTATTGTTAGACATGTGTTGTAGACAGTTTGTCCTAGATTCAAAGAATGTTTTGTACCTTTCAGAAAGGAAGTATTGATCTCCTCGTTGTTTGGTGCATTCTCTGATTGATCGCAGGCCGCCACGCTGCCCCACACACTGGCAGAGCCTTAAACTGGTCGTCCTGGCTCTGCTGGGCTGGAGTGGGAGGGGCGGAGGGTGGTGGCTGGGAACAAAGGCTCTTTGGTGAGCCGGAGGTCTCAAGCTCCCAATGAAGAATTGCAGGTTTGTGCCAGCCCAGGGGCAGTTGCACGGGGCTGCCGTAGGTTACGCAGACCAGTTCTCTTCCAGAAGGCCGTGCGGTTGGGATGTACTTAATTAATCCCTGGTGGTGAGGGCTCTCTGGGGAGAGTCCCCTGCTCTCCTGCCGACACAGTGTAGGTGACAGGTTTCTAAAGGCCGCGCAGGGGGGCGTGTGGGGCCTGACTGTGGGAGCGGGACGTGGGTGGAGGGGGGCGGAGGGGGAATTGGGAATTGGGACAACTGCAGTGGAATAACAGTAAAAATCAGTCAGTAAAAGGCAGCATAGTTAGAATAAAGAGTCTTGCTTTTCATAAGCTACATAACCTCATCAATTCCCTCACGGAGTGAATGCTCACCTGGTTTCTATAGTTTACATTAGGGTTAATGTTTTAAATTGTACGACAGGTGTTTTATTTTTTTGAGGAATATTGTACTCCAGGACCACTATAAAACAGGTGTGTCTTACCAGAGGGAGAGTTTTGATGGGACTTAAAAGTAGACTTTGTTAGCATATTTCTTGACATATTAAAAAATTGACACAGTTTTCTAAAGTCTTCAAGGTATTAACAGTGATACCTTTGTGTAAGAATTTCATCTCTACAAATCATCATAATCAATAAATTTAAACTATTAATATCTATATGGAAATACTTACAGTTCTGTTCTAATTTTGCTGTTATAAATTAATGATTAATGTTTTAAATTTCTTTATTTTCTCTTCAAGGTTCCAGAGGGAGAAAGAGAGTCCAGAAGTAAATCACATGCTGTGAACTCATTTTCTGTTTTTTCTTTCATTTGACTTTTTCTTCTTTTTCTACTTTAAGTGTTTTCATGTGAGTCTTGTGGGGGGTGGGGGACAGGGAAAGGCCTGTGTCTCTGAAAAATAATTTTTTAATTAAAATAAATACTTAATACAATTTATTAAATACTTCAATAAATACTTTAATACAATTTATTATAGGCTAACTTATAAAATTTCAGACTCTCCAGGTTATGCATACTCTCTAAGCTCTCCCACTTGGCGTGAAAGGTTCTGGAGACTTGCAGAAAATGACTGTGACCTGTACTTCCCAATCTCCATGTGTTTCCCAGAGAATGTAAACTGCTTGACCAGGGCCTTCCTTTTAAGGAAATACGAAGCTGAAAATAAAGGGATCTTTTTGCTTGATGCAAGTACACAGTTTGTTGTGGCCGTAGGTTTGGTTTGTACTGATTTTGTTCAGTTCCGTGCTTTCTTAAGCACCTCTCTACGAAACGAGAGGTATAAAGAAGGGAAAGAATGTGACAGAAACGTGGAGTAGTAATATATATGTGACAGATCAAGTGTACATGTCTGAAGGCTGCACAAGTGCGCAGGGGTGCAAGCTGCGTGGTGAGGGGGCAGAGAACAGTTGCCAGGTGTGGCATGGTCACAGGTTTTCTAGGTATCTCTTGTCTGTCTGTCTGTCTGTCTAATTGGTATCTCTCTCTCTCTTTTTATATTTTACTGTTCACTTACAGATTATTTTTCTTACAAGAATAGTGCAGGTGTTTAAGTTTTTAGAAAAAGCAAGTTGATCTGAAGAAAACATTAAGTAATAGCACGGGTGAGACGTAGACAGATGAAAAATTGTCCAGGTTGTACCAGTGTGAGCAGCTCTGGACCCATGCGGACTGGAACTGCGCGCTGCTGCAGTGTGGACGTGGCGCTCTCTCGCAAAGCGTTCACCCCGCCGCGGTCGCGCTCTGAGCCGTGCAGAGCAGACCCTCAGACTTGTCTGTGAAGGCTCGTCTCCACCGCCTCCCCAAGCTCTGCAGCTCTGCGCCTTCACGGAGTGCCGGCCCCAGTCGGCGGGGCAGAGACCGCTGCCTCCCCCAGAGCCTGGGTTCTTTCTGCAGTGGTGCTGTGGCCCCAAGTTCATGTACGACCCTGGGTTCACCCTTGAGTTCTGTTTCAAACACACTGGAGCCTCAACTAGGATAAAATGTATGGTGTGTTTTTGTGTATGTGCCGTATCCTTTTTTATTTTTCAGAACACAGACACAGCAGAGCCTGTTGGTTGAACATTAAAAATCAAATACTTCCTCACATACTGTTTGGAGCAAGTGCCGGCGTGCTCTTCGGTGCTGCTCTGTTGGCTGCTGGATGGGGGCCGGCCCCCGGGCAGTTCAGTGCCGCGGCTGCGGCGCTGTTCTGTCCGCTTCCTTCCGGTTTCCTTCCCGGTCAGCCGCTGGTGTTTCTTACCCCTTTGTTTAAAAAAAAAAACGGTTAAATAATATTCCTGCTATTCGATCTCCTCCTCCTGGTCCGTTCTTCTTCCTCTCCCCTCTCCCGGCCCCCGCATGCAGTGAGTCCTGCCATTCTTTGTTCGTCCATCAGGTCAGCGTCTGTGTCTGATGTGTGTTCCTCACTTTGTCACCTCCCCTGTCACCTCCTCTGCATTCACTGCACCTGTGACCGGCTCCTGTTCTCCCACAACAGGATCATGGGTGCTCTGTGTTTTCTAGAAACTCACCAGTGTGCCTTTGTGACTGACAGAGCCCTGCAGGGAGAGGGCTTCGAGGTGGTCTTCAGAAGTCATCTCTTAAGACAGGTCAAACATGACCAGGCCAGAGCCATCGAACCCCAGTTATTTCTCTGGGGGTTGTCTGTACAGAGCCAAGTTGCATAGCAGCAAATTAGCGGTGGGAATATAAATAAACTGTATGCTTTTGGGAAGGGGTATGTGTATAGTTGAGTATTATATGCTTGTTTATACTTTAAAATTGTATTTTTTACCCCTGGCTGGTGTGGCTCAGTGGATTGGGCGCCAGCCTGCAAACTGAGGGGTCCCTGGTTTGATTTCCAGTCAGTGCACATGCCTGGGTTGAGGGTCAGGTCCCCAGTTGGGGCGAGTGAGAGGCAGCCAACTGATAGGTGTATCTCTACACATCAGTATTTTTCTTCCTGTCTTTCTCCCTCCCTCCCTACCCCTCTCTCCAAAACTAAATAAATAAAATCTTTAAAAACTTATATTTTTAGTGATCTTCTTTATTATTTGGGTTATCAATATGTACTGATAAAACGTGGCCGCAGTGGAACATTTGGAACATACAGCAAACTGAACAGACGGACGAGCTATGTTGCTGCCACTACAGGCAGGCAGTCACTGTTAATGTCGTGACATTCTCCTCTCGTCATTTTTCTCTTTAAATAATTATCATACTTTATGTAAAGCTTTATATTCTGCTTTTAAAGCTCACATTAAATACTTCCCATGTTATTACAGATAATAATCAGTACATATAATTTTTATGTTTTCCTAATACTTTTTTCTTGTGGCTTCACGATACTCTCTCATGACTCTCATTTCTCTGATCTTGGGTGTGTGTTTTCAGTATTGCAAGAGTATAAGCATTATTCATGAATAAAATGGGGCAGAAGTCTTTGTCCACATGCACAGATACTTCTTCAGACCCTGAGAAGGGCACCACCTGGCCACAGACGAGACAGCAGGAAGAGGGTAACGGACACATGTTACCAGGTTGCTTTGCAAAAACCCATCACTTAACACTTGCCCGGTAGGTTAAGGTGCTCCACGGACATTTTTTCATTTCTGAGGCTTACTAATTTTTATAATTTGACGATGTAAATTCCTTTAATGGCTAGTGAACCTGAGCAGTTTTTATTTGCAGACTGCTCACCGTGCTCTTCCGTGGGTGTTTGTACTATTTGTATAGTAATAATCGTAGCCCTCGGTCCTGTTTGTTGCTGAGTTTTTCTGGTTTATTTTCTATTGATGTATTTTTAATTTTTACAAAGTTTGATTTTTATGGCTTAATTTATTGATGTTTTTCATTGTAAATTCTGCCACTGTTTTAAAATATTTTCCATCCTCTAATCAGAAACATTAACTGTAATTTTTAAGGTTTTTTTGTTTTAATACTTACAAATTTTTAATCCATGTGGAATTTATTTTAGGGGGTGTGTGCCGTGAAGTAAAATCACAATGGGTTTTTTTTCCAAATAGCTACCCAGTAGCTTTAGTATCACTTGCTAAATAAATTCTCTTTGCCACCTGTGTACCACCCTGGTTTGTGATATTTGGTTTATTATATATTAAATTCTTACACCAGGGGGGTTCATTTCTGGACTTTTTTTGATTTCACTGATTTGTCCTTATGCCCACACCATGCTGACTTAATGTCATTTAACTTGTTAATTCTTATTTATTGCCCAAATCAAATTAGTAGGAGTCAAAACTAAAGAAAAAAGTCACTTAGAATCTCATCACCAGTGCAACACAATTCAAACTCATCCTTTGCCTGTGTGATTTTTTTCCTCCTGGTTCGTGCCTACAGAGTTTTTCGTAGTTAAGACAGTCGCGTAGATGAAGTTGTATGGTTTTTGGTTTTTGCCTGTAGTTCATGGGTCATTCCGTGCCCCTCATTCACGAAGCTCTACACAGAGTGCCCAACACACCAAGGCACTAGCGCTGGGAAGGGCCTTCCAGTCCGCACGGCTCCCGTGGTGCGGGGGTTCTGCGCAGTCGCCATTGGTCGTCCGGGTCGGGCAGCTGCCACTAGCTGTGGTTCTGCAGGCGGAGTGCGAACGTCTCCACTGTGCGGAGGATGTGTTCGTCCTTCAGCTAGTGGAGGGTTTTCTCCTGTTAATCCAGTGGCATTTTGTGACTTCTGAGTTGTGTTCCTAGATTTTTGTCATTTTGTCTTGCCGTGAAATTACCTGTGAAATTTGCATTGAGCAAATGAGGGCTTTGTTCTTTTTTAAAGATTTTATTTATTTATTTTTTAGATGGGAGGAGAGGGAGAAAGAGAGGGAAATCCCAATTTGTGGTTGCCTTTCTCTCGCCCCCTGCTGGTGACCTGACCTGGCCTGCAGCCCAGGCAAGTGCGCTGACCCGGAATGGAACTGGCCACCCTCTGGTTCGCAGGTCGGCACTCAGTCCCCTGAGCCACACCAGCCAGGGTTGAGCCAGTTAGTTTTATATATAAACAACTGCAAATGATCTGCAAGTGTCAACTTCCTGACTTTGAAGTTCAGCGTTGTTGTCAGAAGTCTGAATTTCCAAAAGCATGAGTGGAGCTGATCTGTGCCTGGGGCACAGAGACTGGGAGGGGCTCCGAAAGTGTGAATCCAGAGTTTGGAGTCGGGGGAGGGGGGGGTCTGAAACCTGTTCCCATTTGTCTGTAGGTTGTCTTTCTGCTTCTGATATCTTTTAGAAGTAAGTGGAAGAGATCACAGTTGTGTAAGTGAACACCTTATAACACCTGGACTACAGTTTAAAAACTGAAAAATCACAGTGTTCAGTAGTCTTTCTGACTTTGACCCCAAATTCTCAGTACAGACGTTGACGATGGCCCTTCTTGGAGTCATTCTTAGGTGTGAGAGTGGCTTCTGCATGTTCTCTGGCTCTCCTCCCGCGGCCCTAGGGGTGTGAGTCCTTGGGGTCAGAGTGAGGCCCCGAAGGGCCTGCTCAGCCTGAGCGTGTCTCAGGTGGTGCGTGTGCTGCAGGGCGAGCGGCAGCTGGGGAGCACACGCTGGTTCTGTTGGGGTGAAGAAACGCTGGTGGAGGAGCCCACTGCCTCACCTTTTCTAGATGGACAAAGGTGCCTTCGGGACCCGTAAGAAGACCTGCCTGTTCCGGGAAATGTAGTCCCCCCACCCCCCAAATGAAAGCTTCGTCTTCACGCTGGTGCTAACGCGTGATTTGCACATCGCCCCCCCCCCCCCCCCCCCTGCCCAAAGGGTTGGGCCGTCCCAATGCGGTTAACACTAGTGGCAGAGGCTTGTGACCTGGTCCCTGCTCCCCCAACTAGCACCCCCAGCTTTCTCGCCCGAAAAGCCTGCGTAGATAGGTAGAAGCTGTGACAAACATGTCATCTCCCTTACCATTTATAATTCAAAGGAGGGTCATTTAGACATTTTAAAAGGTACACATAAAGTCACAGTGATTTTTCCCCTGATTTTAAAAGTATTTTTAATCCTCACCTGAGGATTTGTTTTTTATTCATTTTTTAAGGGAGAGAGAGAAAGGGAGGAATACCGGTTGGTTGGCTCTGGTACGCGCGCCTGGGCTGGGGATCAAACCTGCAACCTGGGTATGTGCCCCGACCCAGAAACCAGACCCGTAGTGTTTTGACTTGGGAAACAACGCTCCAATGAACTGAGCCACCTGGCCAGGTCTCCCTTATTAAAAAGTTTCCAACCAGGCTTTTCAAAGATGTCTGTATTCCAGGTGCTACAGCCCCCAAACACGCCTTTCATATGTCATGGAAGGCTCAAGGCAGAGGTGGCAGGAGGGGAGTCACGTGATTCCCGGGGCCCCATCCGGTGGCCGTCGGGGGTGGGGGAAAGCCAGGCAGGCCCGCAGGAACACAACTGAGGTCACACACCCGAAACACCCGCCGTTTTCAGTGAGCCCTGTGATGCACGGAAGTGTTTGGGAGGGAGGGTCGAGCCCGAGCCCGCCGAACAGTCACCATAATACTCGCTTGGTCTTTCAGCAGCAAAATTGGGGGGAAATGTGGAACTTTTTAAAATGCTTTTTTTTTGGTTTTATTGTTGCTATCCCCATTTGAATGAAAAGTCCCTAACAAAAGAAGCGAGCTGCCTTTAGACTGCATTTACTGCTCTTGATGACTCCAGTTGTGTGTAAATATTAGAAAACAGCAGGGCCCTGCATTCCAAGAATCACTTGAGCAATGCCACGAAGACGAGAGTCCTTACTGGTATTGTAGTCGCACTCCCAGGCTCTCCTGCTGTTTCTAATCTGTGTGCACAGCCGTGAAAAAACTGGACTGACATTTACAGGCACAGCGGGGGGACACTTGACGAGGGATGTTAAAGACTCCGGCACCTCCGATTCAAAGTGGCCGCCGCACGTGATGGGTCTTCACAGGCGCGCGGGCTGCGCTCCGGCGGATGCGTAATGAGGGTGTCTGTGATGGAGCAAAGAAGGCGGACGTTTTTTCCTCTAAGTTCAACTTTGTAGCAGGTATTAACGGTTCTTTAGACCTAAGTATCTAAAGGGAGAGTCTAATTCTCTGCAAGTGGCGGCCCTTTGGAACTGGGCGGTGGGGGGGAGGGGTTCTGTGCCTTACGCCCTCCCTCCCCGGGCCCCACTGGGCTTTCACAGGATGGCGGCTCAGTGGCAGACCAGCTCCCCATCGACCATGGGTGAGAGAACAAGCCTCCGGGATGGGCCCTGGCCGGTGGCCCCGGGACTGGCGGGCAGTCCCTTGTACGGCTGGGCCCCGTGCTCTGCCGGATTTGTGTGCCATAACACCAGCCATGCAGTTAGGCCGGCTGCGGTGTCTGCTTGGCTTCTCCATGAAGTTTCTTTCCCTTTGGGAATAAGGCGAGACAGGCTGTCGTTTGCTATTACTAATTCTGCGTAGCATTATCGCCTGAGCTTTTTTCGTAATTAGCTATCTTAGTTGGCTCTTAAATTTTAATAGCCAATTGAAGCTACGTTTTAGCCAAGTTCCATATCTAAATTGCATTCAGTCCATTAACAGAGTTGGTTAAAAGGCTATTAAGACAAAAGCCAATATATGGTGGTTCTCACTTTTGTCTTCGCGACGGCAGCATCACCAGCCTCCCCCGGGCTCCCTGAAGGAGCTCCCTGTCCTGCAGTGCAGTGGCGCAGAAGCTGGACTCCACTTCGAGTGGCCACAGTGAATGTTGACAAGGCTCTCGTTGGACAGGGTCGCTGCCTCCCCCTTTTCGTTTCGGAGGGTTCTTTTGGGGCTGGGTTCTATCTGGTTGACCATGGCAGAGGGTGGAAGAAAGGTGTGTTTGATATTCCAAATTCAAGTTGACGGGTTTTGAACAGTGGGTATTTGAAATGATGTTTTTCTCCATTTCAGCTCATCAAAATTATTAACTAAACCCTCTGAGGCACCTTCTGGTGGAACTGTATCTCGCCGGGTTCGGTTTGTGAAACATTTTGCTAGACGTTAGAAGAAAGAATTGGGGACTAGCCACGCATAGGCGCACAGTGCACCCTGCCTCATCCACAGGCCCCACTGTTTCTGTTTTAAATTCCGACAGCTGTTCCCACGCCAGTGCTCCCCACCCTCTGAGTGTTAGCTTGGCCTGATTTAACTTTCTGCTTCCAGTCCCTCCTCCCCGCAAAATGGGACAGTGGGTCTTTTCTCCATTTTCAAAGCTACTTCAAAACTTTTTATAATTTGTGAAGCAGGTTGTCAAAAGAAATTAGACGGGTACCGGGCATGTTGCATCGGCATTTTAGTTCTGAACCATCAGAACCTGGAAACGAAGATGCGGAGAGAAACGGGTGGCGAGTCGCCCCATCACCTCCGCTCAACCCAGTGTGCGGGAAGCACTCACTGCCACCCGGCCAGTTGGGCCAAAGTCCTGTTTTGAAATGAATGGTTTTTCTGCTTCAGAAAATGTGCAGATTTTTAAAAACTCCTAATGGTGTTTTTTTCTATTTCCCTATTTAGAAGATACTAGGAATTGTAGTTTCATCTGAAAGTTTGAAAGCAGTAGGGGGGTTGAAAACTGTGCATTGCTCAGCACCTGGCCATTCTCCCAGCTGGCTTTCTCGAACACCCTCGAGTCATGGTCAGGCTTCAGCTGTGATGGCCGAGTCTTCCTGACCAAGGGCCGCCTGGCAGGCGAAGCCTAGTGAAGGGAACCCAAGCATGGGTGTAGTTCTATCTCCAGCTTAAATGTGTTTAGTAGCCCACATTCACTTACGATCTTTCATAAGTTTGCCTCCCTGGCCTTGGGCCAGGTGGCTGAGGTGCCACCAAGGAAAGCGTGGTCCTCTTGACAAAGGTGAAGAGTGTCACTTGTCTCAGCAAATGATCAGAAAATCTGGAGGCCTCATTGTGTTGGTTCTCTGCCAGGAGCTGGGGAGAGAGGGCTGGAGGCCATTTTATCCGGTGTTAGTTTATATGCTAAAATTCATACGCTATTTAAATGACTGTAACTAATTGCCCTTTGATAAAAATAGAACTGGCTTTGAAAGTCAGGTCACCAACTCGAGGAGGTCAGGGCTGACGGCAGGCACAGCCCTGCTGTGGTTTTTCAGGGGACCCTCCAGCCATCGATGGACCGTTATGTGCTTTATGTGAATGTCTAATGCACCTTTGACCTCACCTAACCGTACATCACTTCAAACTAACTTTCAGGAAATAGTTTTTGAATAGCTAATACATGCACATTCTAGATAATACAAAAATCAGTAAGAAAAAGGTAAATAGTGAAAAGTCTTAATTTAAAGATCATGGACCTCCAAAGAATCTGACTAGAAAATAAGCCTGTTTTTGTTTCATTAAAAACAACCCATGGCAAAAACCAAAACAAAACGAACAAAACAACCTTTCCTTTTCCCTAGCGCCCATTCTCCTCCCCAGAAACAGAAATCATTACAGGTTTGGGGAGGGCAGATGAACGCTTCCGTGTTTTCTGTACTGCAGTGAAGGGTCTTGTCAAGCTGTCCGTGTTTTATGGAACCGCTCACGATGTTAGGGCGGGCGTGTGCTGTCTCATCAGTTAGCCTCGGTTTTACGGCATCTTTGAGGGTCCATTAGTGCGTCCTTCGGTAGAAGATACTGGCTTCGCCCGTCTGCACTGGGGACAAGTGACTGGCTCTCCAGCCCAGCTCAGCCCTCAGGCGGGGGTTTCCAGAGCGCCCCCCACCTGCCCAGCAGCCTTCCTGGGGGCTCCTCCGCACCCCGGGGTTTCCTCTCTGCCCCTCTCCTGTGTGCGGTCATGTTTCCCGGTCCAGTATGTCCCTCTTTGGTTTATTCCTTTCATCTGGGCGATCGCCTCCATTAGAGAAGATGTGTGGGAGGTAAATTTTTTGCAGTCTTGTGTGTCTGAAAATAATGTCCTACCTTTTTTTTTCTCTTGACTGGTAGTTCGATTCACGTAGGATTAGAGATTGGAAAGAACTTCCCTGCAGTATTTTGAAGACATTACTCTGGTATCTTCTAGGTTCCACATTGCTGATAAGCAGACTCGGAGTCATTCGGGTGTTGGGAATCAGGGGCCGATCTTCTAAGTTCCGTGCACCTACCTTCCTCCGGGCCAGTTTCCCCAGAGAAGGTTCTCCCTGTCTCTTGCCCAGGGGTTGAATCGTTACAGGGTCTCAATTGTCTTAGCCTGGGCTGCTGTAGCAAAAATACCAGGGGCCGGGTGGCTTCTAAACAAGAGAAACCGATGTCTGTCTGTCCCCAAGGCAGGGAGCCTGAGAGTGCCGACGTGGTTGCTTCTGGCGAGGGTCCTCTTCTGGGATGTCACTGCCAACTTCTTGTTCGTTAACACAGCGCAGAACGCAGGGGAAGCAGGCGCGCTCCTGACTTTTGCAGAGGCATAAATAACCCCAGTCATGAGGGTTTTACACTTGACTTCGTCCAGTCCCAGTGACTGTGGGGAGGCCCCTACTCCTGGTCCCGGCATGTGGAGAGGGAGGGTCAGTGTTGGAATTCGGGGGGCTCACAAACGTTCAGTCCGTCACACCCCCCAGGGTATCGATTGTGTCTTACGTGTTGTGTCAGGTCTGTCCCTAGATTCTGCAGGTTTTCTGTTTTCCCCTGGGAGTTTTACAGTGGCGTGTTTTACACTTCGGTCTGTCATCCATTTTGAGCTACTGTTTGCGTGAGGTCTGAGTTTTAAGTCAAAGTTCAGTTTTTTACATATAAATACCCAGTTGTTCGAGGGCCATTTTTTGAAGACTACCCTCCTTTGAACAGCTTTGCACCTTTGTCAAATGTCAGCTGGACACGTTCAAAATGGGTGTGTTTCCAGGTTTTCGGTTCTGCCCGGTCGATGCGTATCTTCATCCCACTCCCACTGCCACGCCGTTCTGGGTATCACGGCTATGCCGGAAGCCGTGTGTCTGGTAGGCCGATTCCAACCGTTCCTCCCACTCTGCCCTTTCAAAAGATTGTTGTAGTTATTAAAGAGCCTTTTTCTTTCTGTGTAAGTTTCCAAATAAACTCCTGTTTACGTGGGATTTGCATGTTTGCTGGGAGTTTGATAGGAATGGCATTAAACCCATAGGTCGGTTTGGGGAGAACTGGCCCTTAACTCTCTTGAGTCTTCCAAGCTACGAATACAGCACGTCTGTTTAGAACTTCTTTGATTTCCTTCATCAGTATTTTGTAAGTTGCAGCATGAAGATCCTGCACGTATTTTATTAAGTGTATGCCTAAGTGTTGAATTTTCTAGGGATCGACCGTAAATGGTGTTGTCTTTAGTAAATGGTGTGAATTGTGGCTTTAGTCTCAGTTTCCATGGGTCTGTGGTTAGTGTGAAGGACGTGCTTGTGTTGTGGGTGCCGACCTTGAGTCCTCGGACATCGATGAACTCTGCCCATCGTAGCTCTCAAGTGTCGAGTTCTTGTAACAGCAGGTAAGGTCTTAGGGTTTTGAAAGATAAACTGATGGTCAGTGTTTCTGTGATTTTGACTAGATAGGTATTGCTTACCTCAATGTAGTATGATATTTCTTTTTTTTTTGTAAAACTTTATTTTTCCTGGAATTAAAAAGGACTTTATTTTTTATTATTTATAAAGTTTTCTACATATTTCTGATTCTTTAAAGTTTTTTCCATCAGACCCATTGTAATATGCATCAGATTTTTTATATGGTCAGTCATACCAGAAAATCTATCAATTTCATTTTTAAGGTGAGGCCTCCCTGCTGGAGATTCTTGCTCCATCAACCAGGAGTCAGTCCTGGGCCCCGCACAGCCCCGCACACAGGGCGAGCCTGGCCTCTCCTGACCACTGGCTCTATTGTGTCTCCTGTCCCTGGTTTCTGTAGCTTTTTCTTGATTCTCTCTTTTGTTTCGCACTAGTTCATCTTCCTTAAAAACATGCATGGAGGTTGTTACTGATTTTTTAAATCTTTGCATGTCTGAAAAGACATCTGACTGCCTTTGCATCTGTTAGTTTGGAGAGGTAAAATAGAAGCCTTGGTTGAAAATTCTTGTCCTTCAGATTCATGTCGCACCATTGCCTCCTAGCATTTAATGTTCCTGAGGGGAAGTCTGGTGTGTCCTGATCCGCTTTTCTCCAGGGAGCCTTTAGGATCTTCTCTTAACTCCTTAGTGTGGCAATATTTCATGCCTTGGAAAGGCCTCTTGTCCTTTGTTGTACTGGGCACTCAATTATTTGTCAAACATTGAGCACTTTGTCCCAGACACTCTCTTAAACCCTGGAGATTCTGCAGTGACTTAAGACAGACAAGGTTTTCACTCGTAGTTATGGAGCTTATAATCTGGTGGGGAGGGGGGGAAGATGAGAAATAAAGTAACTACAACAATTTCAGATAGAGAGAAATGCAATGAAGAATATGAAACAGAAGAATGAATTTGCAGACTGTCTGTGGGACAGCGAGTGCTGTGTTAGTTAGGGGGACCAGGGAAGATCTCAGGAGGCAATGTTAGAGTTGAGGCCTGGGGGCGAGAAGGCAGAAGCCACCTGAGGAGGATAGCGCCCGAAGGAGGCAACACCAAGAGGGGAGGTGCGAGCTCAGCGGGTTTGAGGGGCAGGAGGGCAGTGCGGCTGGGGAGGGGTGGGCGAAGGAAGGAGTGGCAGGAAACGAAGCCGGGTTGGGTGCCAGCCACCCCCCACAGGGCTGCAGAGAGGAGTTGGGATTCTGTTCTGGTGGAAACGAAAAGCGCAGTCACGTGCACGGGAGTGACAGGCTCCTGCTGGCCCTTCCGAAGGCCCGCCTGAGCTGCTCTGAGGACAGACTGGAGAGGAGTGGGCAGAAGCAGGTGACCTCTGAGAAGCCTGTTTCCGAAATCCACACGGGCCTGGACTCGGCGGCCCTTCCCAGCCAGAGGACTCGCTGCTTGGGGCTGGGCCGTGTTCTTCGTCCTTGGGTTGTTTTCTCCACTCCAATTTCTCTGGTTTGGGTTTCTGGATCTACTAGCTGTTGCTTATTGGACTGTTCTAATTTTCTTTATGTTTTCATTCCATTTTTGGGAAGTTTCTCAAAAATTAGAAAGTTGAAAATAGCAATAAATTGTTGGTGTCAGGTCATTACCTAAGTGGCAAGAATGTCAAGGAATGAGACTGGAGTTCTCCGGTGACTCATGGAAGGTGGTCTTGATTTATGGTTTCCAGGGCATCGTGGGGTCTTCCTCATTCAGCAGCTCCCTTGGCTGTGACTTGGGCTACAGTGCTGGGAACCATGTGGGCCCCGTCCCTTTGATCAGCAGATCGGGCTGGTGGCTGCGTCTGGCCCTCTCCTCCAGTGTTTGGCCGGGAAATGCAGGTGGGAAGCCATGGAGCCAGACCGCCGAGGGCTGGTCAGCAGGGCACAGGGTTTCAGGCCGCTCCCTCTCCCTTTTCCTGCCACCTCCCAGGGACAACAGAGTTCTCTGTCCTTGTTTGGGAAGCCAGACACCAAACCCAGAACTAAACTGAAGAAGGACCCAGGTTCCTATCTCGACCCCTACCACCCCTCCGTTTTCAGTGGCTTATGAGGGACAGACCAGCAGGAAATCCTCATGGGGCAGCGATTGAGGTCACCTAGAGGACATTCCCAGTGGCCAGAGCGGGGTTCAGTGTGTGTGGGACATGAGGGGACATGGTCCCACGTCTTCCTCACTACTCCGGCAGTTCCTCTGAAATTGTCCCCAAACCAAGAAGTCTCATTTCAAGTCAGTGGGTGGCCCTCCACTGGCCACTGCCCACAAGGAGTTAGAGTCGGCCTGGGGACACGACTGACAGGGATGCCCGTCTCCTGCATCACAGAAGGCGAAACTGCCGCTGCTTGGGGCCAAACCTCACCATTTTCTCTTCCTCTTTGATTTCTGAAGTTGGAGTTGCCAGGTTACATACAGGATGCTCAGTATCTGACTTTCAGATAAACCCCGAGTTCTTCCTCAGTATTGCTATGTCCCAAATACTGCCTGGGACGTGCTTGTCCTAAAAACATCACTCATTGTCTGAAATTCAGATGTAACTGGGTTCCCTGTATTCATACTTGCTGAACCCCACCTGGGGTGCAGCTGCCGCTGATTTTCAAATACCACAAGTCAGCGCTCAGGAAAGCACGGTGCTGACCGTGCATGGGAGCATGCCTCAGAGTGTGTTCCCGAACATGTGATGTGGGACTCGGTAAGGGGCACAGCCGAATGCTACAGACAAATGGCTTCCATCGGCTTCCGTGAAAGGCACGAGAGACCCCCCGATTGCCCTCCACCAGGAGGGAGCCACAGCAGCACTGTCCCTGGTGACAGTCGGCCCTTAGCTGTAGCTGGATGGAGGAGGGTAGCAGGGAAGACTCACCTTTTCTCTGAAGCTAGAGTGTACCGCCAGGACCCGGGCAGAGCTTCCCAGGGCCCCAGCCAGTGGCCTCACCGTGGGCAGCACAATGAACTGGTTCATTCTTTCTTTATTTGAAAATATATTTTATTGCTTATGTTATTACAGTTGTCCCATTTTTTATCCCCTTTATTTCCCTCTGCCCTGCACATCCCCCCTCACTCACATCCCTCCCCCCGCCCCCACCCTTAGTTCGTGTCCATGGGTTGTACATACAGTTCTTTGGCTTCTCCATTTCCCATACTATTCTTACCCTCCCCCTGTCTATTTTGTACCTACCATTTATGCTACTTATTCCCTGTACTTCTCCCCCGTTCTCCCCCCTCCCCATCCCCAATGATAACCCTCCATATGATCTCCATTTCTGTGATTCTATTCCTATTCTAGTTGTTTGCTTAGTTCATTTTTGTTTTTAGGTTTGGTTGTTGATAGTTGTGAGTTTGTTGTCATTTTACTGTTCATAGTTTTTATCTTCTTTTTCTTAGATAAGTCCCTTTAACATTTCATATAATAAGGTCTTGGTGATGATGAACTTCTTTAACTTGACCTTATCTGGGAAGCACTTTACCTACCCTCCCATTCTAAATGAAAGCTTTGCTGGATACAACAATCTGGAATGTAGGTCCTTGACTTTCATGACTTTGAATACTTCTTTCCAGCCCCTTCTTGCCTGTAAGGTTCATTTTGAGAAATCAGCTGATAGTCTTATGGGAACTCCTTTGTAGGTAATTCTCTCCTCTTGCTGCTTTTAAGATTCTCTCCTTATCTTTAATCTTAGCTAGTGTAATGATGATGTGCCTGGGTGTGTTCCTCCTTGGGTCCACCTTCTTTGGGACTCTCTGAGCTTCCTGGACTTCCTGGAAGTCTATTTCCTTTGCCAGACTGGGGAAGTTCTCCTTCGTTATGCTTAAATAAGTTTTCGATTTCTTGCTCTTCCTCTTCTTCTGGCACCTCTATGATTCAGATGCTGTAACATTTAAAGTTGTCCCAGGGGTTCCTAAGCCTCTCCTCACTTTTTTGAATTCTTGTTTCCTCATTTCATTCTGGTTGAATGTTTATTTCTTCGTTCTCGTCTGAACTATTGATTTGAGTCTGGGTTTCCTTCCCATCCCTGTTGGTTCCCTGTACATTTTCCTTTACTTCACTTTGCACAGCCTTCACTCCTTCCTCTATTTTGTGACCGTACTCAACCATTTCTGTGAGCATCCTGATAGCTAGTGTTTTGAACTCTGCATCTGATAGGTTGGCTATCTCTTCATCACTTAGTTGTATTTTTTCTGGAGCTTTGATCTGTTCTTTCATTCCGGCCATATTTTTTTTTTGTCTTGGTTTGCCTGATATGTAGTAAGGGGCGGAGCCTTAGGTGTTCAACAGAGTGGGGAGACTCACATCACTGCGGTGTGATGCTGTATGTGGGGGGGTCTGAGAGGGAACAATGCTGCTTGCTCAGCTTTTACCCAGGTTTCAGTCACTTCCCCCACTACCCACAAGCAAATTGGGCCCTTCTGGTGCTGATTCCCGGGTGTGTGGGTTTGTGAACATTCTAGGACCCTATGGGTCTCTCCAACAAACTCTACTGTGAGGCTAGGAGTTTCTCCTGCCGCTGCCTCCACCCACACAGGTGTTTTCAGTCAGATTTGAGGCTTTATTTCCTCGTGCTAGAACCCTGGGTTGCATGGTCTGTCTCATTCCCCAGTTGTTCCTTCCAGTTTATCTGCATGTGAATGTGGGACTATCCGGTCCGCCAGCGGTGCTTGGTCCATGAGCCACCACCTCGCCTGCCCTGGTTTTCCAGCCACCACCTTGCTGAGAGTCCTCTCCGCCCGGCTGCCCATCTCTGCCCCTCCTACCGGTCTGGACGAATGTTTGTTCTTTAACTCCTTGGTTGTCAGACTTCCATACAGTTCGATTTTCTGGCAGTTCTGGTTGTTTTTTGTTCTTAAATTTGTCGTTGTCCTTTTGGTTGTGAGAGGAGGCACAGTGTATCTACTTATGCCTCCATCTTGACCAGAAGTCTCTGGAGTGATTCTAAAGAGAGTTTAATCTCACAATGTGGCCATAGAACCTTTCCCAGAATTTTCTGATTGTCTCCTGCTTAAGGCGCAGCAGAGAAGACAAAATGTGAGTGGAAGCCTTGCGTTTGGACTGCCTTGTGATCATTTCTCTCTGTGCGGTGTGCTATTTTGTCTAATGATCTCACACGATTTAGGGCTCGGCAGGTTCTGGCTGAGGGATGAACCCTGCTCTTGGCCCCAGACTGGGAGCAGCAGCCGGAAGCACAGGCTGGGGGCTCATTTCATTCATTTGCAGAGACTGCTCCAGCCTGGGCACTGGAGGCTTTTCTTCGCTGGTCTTGTATGTTTCTTGTGACGGCCTGAGAGATTTGTCCCCACTTTATGGACAAGGACCCCTGGGGCTTCAATCCCGGGCCACAGTGGGCTTAGACGTCTTTCTGTGATCGGTGGGCACCGGTGTTCCACATAGCAGCCCCAAACTTACATGTCCAGGCCTGGCCGCTCATTTGCGATGCGGAACCCAAGGCTCTGTGAGATGAGGCGAAATGCTCAAGTCCCGGGGTTGGGACAGGGCTGGTTTGCAGAGGGCCCGCCCAAGGTTCTGTAATGCCTTAAATCAGGTCCCCTGGGAACAGAGCCTGGGGGAGAAAGGGGCCCTTCATTCAGGAAGTTGACGGAGGGTCCTGGGGTTGGCGGCGTGGGCAGCTTTGTGCTGGGTGGTGCGTAACAATTTTCTGGCCTGGAGGAGTTCTGGTTTGCAGTTTGCCAGTTTCTGTGGTGTAAACCCTCCCAGCAGGGCCGGTTTCTAGCTTTCAGCCCGATGTGACTGAATTCAGTCCTCAGAATTGGCTGCCACGAGCTCCCCCGAGGGGGCGTGAGGGACACAGGCCAAGGCGGAGGGAGAAGTTCAGCTGTGGTGCCATCACGGTAAAGGGAGGCTGGCCCTGCAGAGGCGGAGGGAGAAGTTCAGCTGTGGTGCCATCACGGTAAAGGGAGGCTGGCCCTGCAGCGGAGCCCCAAACAGAGGGAAGGGCCAGCCCTGTGCCCCCTTCTCCCACACCGACCTGGCACTGGGGCCGCGCAGTGGTGCGCCGAGGGTCCTCGTGAGCTCCAGCCCTGCACCGCAGGCACGCCTCGCCCTCGCCCCTTGGTCTTCACCAGCAGGGAACGCTGCTTCTGTCCACCCTCATTCCCCCTGTGTTCTTGGCGCTTAGACAATAGGAGGATGACAGTGATCAACTGAATGTTCAAGAGCGATCGGGTGGCTAAGTCTCCGGCTCGGCACACGAGTTTCAGGCTCTTGGCTGCGTTTTGCTGTGTGAATGCGGATTCCCCCGTCTGGGAGGATGAGGGCGCTTGCACTGGCCCCTCGCGCCTCCAGTGATCCATGGAGCCGCTGGCCTTGCCGCCGCTCCCTGGTGGGAGAGATTGAGCATAATTAATGCATTTGATAAGGAGTTTCCCTTGAGTGAATCGCCTTTTATTTGGGAAAATGGGAATATTAGAAAGTAAGAAAACAGTTCAAAGTTACTACAAGTTTTGGGAATTCCAGCGAGTGGGTGGTGCTGGGTCATACTTGTACCATGTTATGTGGCCGGCACAGCAGAGAAGGAACATTTCTGGAAGACCTCACAAGGTCGAAGTTGTACCTGTCCCCTGTATCACAGATGCTTTCTTTCCTCAGCAGGCAGGTGGCATCTTGGGGACACCTGCATTCTGTGGCCAGCATCCTGGTGCTGCCCGGCCTGTACAGGTGTTGGTCTCTGCTCTGCGATGCTTCCTTTCCCACAGTGTAGCCCTGATTTCTGGGGTCCCTCCTCCAGGCTGCACAAGCCGTAGCTCTGGTCCAGTCCACCCTCTACCTGAACAAACGACCCAAGCGCCATCGTAGATGTCCCCTAGTTGTGTGTGTGTGGGAGCGCAGGCCCCAGTCCCTTCTAGAGGTGGACTTCAGGCCCACCACTTTTCCTGTGATGGTCAGAGTGTTACTTCCTATGGCCTCCGAACCCTCCTTCACCTGGCCTCTTCCAAGAGCCTCACCACCCCCTCCCCTCGTATTGCCATTCATCGCCCTCAAAATCCCTATTCCCCTGGCTTGTGTATTCCGTTTCATACTGGCTGTTTTCTAAAAATGGCAAAGACTTACGGCACTCATTTTCAATCATACCCTGAGGGGAATAAGAGGAAAGACTCCAGAAGGTGCTCTAGAAATCGTGTGGGAAAACCGGTTGGAAACGGAGGTTCGCCCCTCGGAGTTCACATCGGTGGGAGGCACCTGACGGTGCCTCGTGGTGCTGCAGATGGGCTGTTCCTCCAGGCCTCTGGCGGCGCGTGGCACGCCCTCTGCCCCACAGTCCTTTCTCCTCTCTTTCAAGGAAGTAATTCCTTTGGATTTTTTAAGAGTTTGGTTTCACTTCCTCCAGGAAGCCTTCCCTGATCCCATCAATCTGGCTCGCATATCCCTCCTGCTTGCTCCCTATTTACACTTACAAACAATAATTTTTTATAATTCAATATCTATATGCTGTCTTTTCCCCAAAAAGCTCATAGAAATACCGGAAGAAAAATTGTCTGCTGACTTAATCCTAGATGCCCAATGGACATGAGACACCCAATAAAGGAATTTTTGCTGGGATAAGTGAGTTCTGAAGTTACTTTAAAAGAAGAATTGTGTTGCTTCCAAAGGGATGTGATACCTGAATGACACAGCCTCCCTGTTTGCAGAGTCTGGCCACAGGGAGGTCTGGGCACAGAGAGTTTGCTATCGCACGAAATACAAGGAGAGGTCAGGAGACAAGCTGCTCACTGGTCTTGTTTCAAAATCTGGTTGAACTAGAAGTCAACAAAATTTCATTCATTCAAATAGCATACTGGGTATGCCTTCAAACTAATGGATGAAATTTATACCCTTTAAATCTTCGCAGTGAAAATTCAAGGACAAAGAGTAAGAAACAATGATTAGTCACATTATTTAAGCATGAAATGAACACAAAAGATTCAAATGCATATGATGTTTTTATGCAGTTCTTACAGAGACGGCCCTTGCTGTAATAATGTGGTGGGGGAGGGGCATGAAGAACTCCGTGGTTTTGCGCTCATCTCTGACACAGCCCCGAGGGCTGGCTGCCCAGAGGGCTGGCTGCCCAGAGGACTATATGCTGGTCCGTATTCCCCAGTAATTAGGCAATTTTCACGTACGAGCTGGTTTATGCTGTGCGCCCACACTGTTCGGACCTTTCTCCCGTGTACCTGCAGCGCGGGGTGTTCTAGGACGTGGACTTTTCTCAGTGGGGGGCAGTGTCACCCTGCTCGCTGGCTTGGGGGGAAGCAGGGCCGCAGACCCCACGGAGGTGCCTCCGCCCGTGGGTCCCAGCCCAGAAATGCCAGTGGTTCTCCCGGTGCCCCGTGAGGTCCCGGGTTTGTTTTTAGTAGCTCACGGCCTGTGATTCTGGGAGCCGAAGGGGTACGCAATAGAACCTCAGTGCCCCGCACCTTCCCCACCTGAGGAGATGGTTCTGGGCTGGGGCTCATGCCAGCCAGGGCAGAGCCAGCGTCCGAACGTGGGGGGCAGGAGGAGGAGAATCTCGCGGGCTCTCGGTTCCCGTCATCCTTCTAGGTTCACACTAGCGCTGCCTTGAGAGGGATTTCGCCAACATTTTGGAGGGACGGTGCTTTGCTGCTGCCCTCCCCAGGTGGTTCTGTCTGCAGGTGTGGCTTTTATTTAATCATCAGCCTTTATGAGACAAACGTTTCGTATTGATTGTATCCTAATAAGACTGTTGTCTGTCAAAGGAAGTAGAGCTTCCTAGAATCCTGTAACCTTCAATCCAAATTCCTGGAGCCCTAGGCTCCCCTGGCTTGAAAGTGAGTATGTTTAGATGAGAGTAAGTTGGCTGAATCCCCAAGGTGGAGATGGGGACAGGGTCACTTAATCCCACCGAATGGAGGACAAGTGTCAGCCATGAACCCTCAGGGTTCTCAGCCTTCGGGCTCCAGGTCCCGTGCCCAGAGTAGCCAACCAAGGTCCCGGCGGCTGACTGGCCAGACAGTGGCTCCTTCCCCTGGGCAGGGGCGAAAAGGTGGCAGACTGGATGTGGGTGCTTCTAACGAGGGTGTTACTTTGAACACGCTCACTGAAGAGACTGCCATCACCTTCGAGGCTACGTGCGTGGCTTGGAGATAGTTCCAGATTCGGGGGAGACAAATACAGCAACGAAATGGGTAGTCGCAGTGAGGAATATAGCACTTGGGATCAAAACAATGTATTGCTCCAAAAACAAAACGGTTACATGGCTTACAAACGGACTGCAGTGGCCACCTGAAAACGCGAACCCAAATGAGGCTGGTGCAACGGCAGCCCCAGCGACACGAGTGCGTGGCGATCACGAGAGGTTCCACTCTGGCACAGATGTGGACGTATTTGCTAATGGTTGGGTAACGCACAGCCGCACAGCCGTGGGCGCGGAGTCAAGGCCGGGGCCTGGAGGGCAGTCTGCACTCTGCCTCAGCTTTGGCATGTGGGGCCCGGAGAACCTCTGAGCCCCGCTGCAGTGTGCAGTGTTGTTCGCCGCTCCAGCCGGGGTGCCCGGCCCCCTCGCCCCTGGGGAGACTTCCGGCATCCTTCCAGACTCCGCTCGACTGTCATCTCTTTAATCCCTACTGAGGGTCACCCTCCTCTGGGCCCCATTTGCTTTTGTCTCTCCGTGACTTCCCCACTGCATTGTTCCAATTGGCTGTCTTTTTATCACCCTCCATCCCTGTCCCCGACACTGCAAACATCTTGGAGGCGGGAGCTGCCTTAATTGTGTTCGTATTTCTACTGCTTGGCGTATAGTAGCAGTACAGTGAAATGCACTGGGAACGATGGGGCGACTTCAATGAACCTCCGTTTCCTCACTGATCGCGTGTGCTCTAAACTCCCAGGATCTGGCAGAACGAGGGGAAGGGCGTTGGCAGTCTGTGCTCACACATGTGCTCACTGCAAGCAGACGGCACCCCGATTTCTATGGTGCTCTGGTAACTGTGGGGGCGTATTTCATGGGCCCGTGTCTCTCGAGCATCCATGTGTAGTGGGCATTGTTGTGAGCACCCCATTGCTGGAGAGCTGACCCCCCTCCGTCCACCGTGCAGCTCAACCCGCCCCAAGTACCCCCACTTAAGTGCAGCATGTAATGAGTAGTATTTGAAAGTCAGTTACCAAAAGGATACCTCTATAGAATAAGAACGGGCAGACTGTGGAAAATTAGAAAGCTATGCAGAACAGCCTTTAGTCTCAATTAGCCGTGTTTCCCCGTCTCCCAGCAGCTGAACTCAGAGGGTCGTTGGAGCTCGAGCTTGGGCCTGGCATGGCCTCTGATGCCCCTAGTTATACAATAATGGTAACTGCTGACGAGGGCCTCAGCTGAGAGATTCAGGTTCCCTATGTGCAGAGCTCAGTGGTCAAGGGGGAGGAGTGCCTTGGAGCAGAAGGCCGTCAGTGAGAGCAGGCTTTTATGGATCATGGAGGCCGAGGGGAGGGAACCCCACCTTGGAAGGATGTGTCAGACGGAGAGCTCAGTGCCCCCCTGGAAAAGGGCTGGCTCCAGGCCTGTGCCCCATCCCCATCCCCAAAAGCTGAAGGGCCATTTAGACAGCAGAAATCAACATCTGGCTAAGCCCACCTATCACTCAACCAGTCTCTATCATCCAGGGCTGGAAGTAGGAATAAGGGGTGAAACTGGCTGGTCTCCATTTCTCACATGTGGTGGTGGGGCTTCTAGCCTGCCATCCAACTCCGCATTGGCAGAGGCATTCTGAACTCTCACTGGATGCCTTTGGCATTTCTGAACAAGTAAGGGCAGTGGAAGATTGCAAAAATAGTCACAGATCCTTTCCCTCCCCCCAAGAGGTGGAGTCTCTTTTCTACTCCTTGGTGTTGGCCACGTGCTGTGTTTTGGCCGCCAGAACATTAGCAAAGCGATGCAAGGGGGACCTTGGAAAGGGCTTGCACACGGGGCTTGCTTTCTCTTTCTGCTCTTGGGTCACTGCAACTGCCACCGTGTGAGCAAACCTGTGGTGTCCTGGAAGATGAGAGACACATGGCCCAGCTCCCCAGTAATCCCAGTCGTATCTGGCTAAGGATCGGATGTGTGAGTGAGATTGTTGATTGACAGCTGAGGCATCCATCCATCCAGCCAATGGCAGCAGAGGATCCATGTACTTGAGGTCCACCCAAATGGCCTAACGACAGCATTGTGAGCTCACTAAATGACTGCCATTTGAAGTCGCTAATTTTGCTGGATGCTGCTGCAAAGCTGATGGATATGTGGTTGGCGTGTGTGTGGCATCGCCTCGGCGCCAGGCACTGGTTCCAGTCACCACGTGCATGAACTCATGTCATGCTCACGAAGCTCCGTGAAGGAGCTGTTCTTGCCATCCCCACTGCACACGTGAGGAAGCTGAGGCCAAGTGCCTTGCTCGGTCACTGCGCTGGCCTGTTGCAGGGGCAGGAGTGGCACCCTGGCAGCCAGGCCTGAGAGTCATCACACCCAGTGATGCCACCCTGACGATCCCAGCGTGTCACCTGCTCAGACCTCTCTAGGGGCCACACTGCCGCCTCAGCACAGTAGCTACTGTGCTCCTTGGCTGGGGATGTGGGACGTTCTTGATTTCACGCAACAAAGCTTTAACTGAGGTTGGCTATGCACAACTCCTCCCTGTCCCGGACCTGAGCATGTGTGGTCCCACCAAGTCCCAGGGCTTGGGGTAACCAGGAAGACCCACCTTGCCCTTTGGGACCCGTGGAGGCCCATTCTCACCGGGCAGTTCCTGAGGACGGGCCCGGGGAAAAGAATTTATTCAATTCCATTGTGCCTTTCCTTTTTGAAGAAGTCAAAGCCACGCTGGAGTTCAGTGTGCGTGTTATCTCCTCATGTAATATTGCAGTAGAGAAAAATTCATTCCTGTAAAAAAAAAGAGTTACAAAAGATACACATGGATAGAAAACATATTGCTGGAAATAAAAAAAAGTAATGAATAACATTCCACATAATAGGGACTCAAAGCAAAATAGTCTTCGGCTGTGGTTACAAGTTGAGTTCAAATCGAAGGCACTTCGTAATACTGATAAAACAGCTGTCCTTTCTTGGGGAAAAATATATTGTAGTACATTTTATCAAGTGGCCAAAAGAGGGGGAATTAAATCGGAGTAAGACAGCTTCCAGAGGGCGGAGGGCTGCGGGGGGCGAGTGCATGGGGACTTCCCAGTGTCTGCTCCTCATGCGGCTGATGGGGGAGAGAATGGAAGCACAGAATCATCACAGAAATGCAGGCTTTGACCGAAGGAGCGATTGCTATTTGCAGCCAGGGTTTAATCTCAAACTTTGCGATTTTTCTCACCAGAAGGTGCACCTCTGCCTCTACTCACAGGCTGTTCCAGGACCTTCCTGTGGAGCTGAGGGAGGGGCTCTGAGCGGGGCGGTGGGAGGCTTGGTCACAGATTCCGGCTTGGCCCTAGTTCACTAGACATTGGGCTGCCCACGGCAGTCTGGGCCTGGCCTGGCACCTCTCTGAACTTGGCCTGGAGGCCTTCACCATGCAGCCTCCGCAGTGTCCATTTTTTTTGAGCTGATGTTAAGTTTAAGTTTGTGTGACAATCCCTTCTGGCTGTTGACCTCTCACCCTTGCCCACATTCCATGCTGGGTGCTCAAAACCCTGCCTCTCCCTCTGCCAGGCTGCCCTGTGGCTTGGTGAAGTCATGTGTTCCAGCTTTGGATCATGAGACGCACAGGAACATTTCTGGGAAAGATTTTCTTCTCTGGCAGGAAGAGAGAGGTGGTATGGGGAGTTCTTTTCGCTAGAGTCTCCCTTTTTGCTTCTTGCTTTGATTGCTTCAGTATGAAGATGTGATGCTTGGGGCTATGGCAGCCACCTTGCAACCATGAGGAATAAGCCTCAGAACAAGAGCCAGCTTACTAAGGATGATGGGTTCTAGTCTTGGGGTAGACATGCTTCCTGAATTGCCACAGTCAGATTCAGAAGGAGAGCCTCTATGGCTGCAGAAAGATTTTTAAAATTTCGTCTCCTTGTCCTGCTGGGCATGAGTCAGCCCTGATTGCCCTACCAGCCTTTTCATTCATTCATTCACCCAACCAAGACCTAGGGAAGGCCTGTAATGCTCCAAGCTCTGTTCCTGGTCCTGGAATCCATGAAAGGATGACAGAGACTGCACACCCTGTCCTCACGGAGTCTGCATTCTTGTAGGGGAGATGGAGTGACCCCCACCCCTGCCCTCCATCTATGTCTTCCCCTTTGTGCGTGGCCAAGCATGGAGACGTTGGGAGCCACACGTTGAAGAAGCCACAGGATGGAAGCCCTGGGTCCCTGAATCACTCCTTGGAGAAGAGACATATGCCAGTCTGAACCCTGCTTTGGACTTCATGGAGCGAGACAGAACCTTCTTGTGGACTTGGAGCTGCCGGTCACTGCGAGCGTGCCCCTGCTTGCCAGGAGGAGGCCCTTGCCTGGGACAACCTGCCTGGAGTCCCCGCTCCTCATCTTACACTCGTGGGGAGTAAAACCTGTCTGACCAGGACAGTTCCTGGCACCTTAGCATCCCAACTGATTGCATTGTCAGGCTCCCATGTTAATACCTATTGGGGGGGGGTGAGGGGGGTGCTCAGCACATCGCCCTGGGAAGCTAGCAGTCTCCGTCCACCCCGATCCTGACATCCAAGGCAAGGCATTTGAAAAACCAACTGCGAGTCCCTCTGGCCCTGGTGAGGGGCAGGCGGGGAGAGGGCTGGATGGCAGGCTGGGGCTGAGTGGCCTGGAGCAGCTCCAGGTGGGCAGAGGTCTCTAGAATGAGAAGGACCCTCCCCATTAGCCCCAGCCAGCCCTGGTAAGAAAGCGGAGACTTCCCTAAGACTCAGGCAGATGCCCCACATTGCCTGGGAAATGGCCCTATTCAGGCTTCATGGACCATAGGCGCTGGCTTGCTTCTAGCTGGTCCGCCCCCTGTTCCTGCCCCAGGTGTAGCCCCACCTTGTGAATTCTTTGGGGTCTCTCCAGGCTGGGTGTGGCCAGTCCCAGGGAGCCTGGATTGGCTCGAGAGGGCCTGGAGGCTGTGACTCGAGCTCCGTCTTCAGTCAACACAGAGTTTGTGGTGGATGGTCTTTGTCAGGGTGTCCCTGCCAAATCCCACGTGTTCTTCTAGGACTCGGTCACTTTCCTCCCCTGGTGGGGGGGGGGCTCCAAAGAGGTCATTAGGGATCAGGAAGTCATAGGGTGGGGCCCTTGTCCAAGGAGATGGGTGTTTTCATAAAAAGGGGAAGAGACCCTGGGGATGTGGGCGCACAGAGGAAAGGCCACGTGAGGACAGAGAGAGAAGGTGCCTGTCTGCAAGCCACAGAGAGAGGCCTGGGAAGAAACCAAATGTGCTGGCACTTTGACCTGGGGCACCCGCCCCCCAGAATGGCAGGACAAAATCACCCCTGTGGTTGAAGCCACCCCATCTGTGGGGCTCTCAGTTATGGGGGCCTTAGTGGTTGAATGCCAACAAGGGCGTGACTGCTGTTGGAAGCCACTCTGTTTGGGGGGTGGCATACATGACAGTAAGTGGGGCAGAATGCGGTGCACCGGGGCTGGGATTGAGAGACAGAGCTCGGGTCTGGAGTTCCGCTCCTGCTTCGGCCCATGTGTCCCTGGGCAGATGTGGCCTCCATTTCAGGCGAATGGGCAAATCGAATGACAGGGAGGGTCTCTCACAGCCCTGGGGGGCATGGACTTTCTGGACGAGTCCCAGGGAGAGGGTCATGCTGAGGAGTGTAAGGTTCGCAGCTGCATTCCTGGGGACCTCGTGGGCTCCACAGACATTTTCTCAGTGGAAGGAATCAGCTACTAACAATTCCTGTTCCAGAAGCGCGTTCTGTGTCAGTCTGAGGTGGTTCACAAACGTTATCCCATTAAACCAAATCTTCACAGTAACTCCATGAGCTATTTTTAGAGCTAAGACAGCTGAACAGAGAAGGAAAGTGACTGGCCCAGGGTCACACCCAGTCTGCTTTTTCTGTCCGAGTGGCTGGTTGCTTAGGCTGACCCCGGGGCAAAGGTGCGCCAGCTTCAGCTGTGGTGCCCTCCTTGAAAGGCTCTCTGTCTGCCAGGGCTTTAATCGGCGTCCCCACCCTTTAATGTGACCGTCCCTTCCTCTGACTGTCTCCCATTGGAGGGCAGACAAGGGAGCAGGCGGCTGCCTGGCCATCTGCGAGGGGCCGGGGCACAAATGCTGTTATTGTGTCTGCGGTAAGAGCAGAGGGGATTTGGATGTCAAGGCCAAGCGAGGGGAGATTAGATCTGCCCTTCGAGGTCCTCTGTGGGCCAGACCCAGGACAGATGGCAAACTGTTGTCATTTGATACGGAATTAGGCCAAGTGGAAGTTCAGGTCGAGAGGCTGTGGTTCAGGTTTCCATCAGCTGTCGGGAAAACGAGCTCCCCCGATGAAAGGCCTCCCCCGGCCACTTGGATCCCCTCTTTCAGTTTTGAAAACAGCTTTTGTGTCTGATGGCTCCTTTTCCATCACAGCGGTCCTGTTCATCTGGGTGATTTACGAGGCGCTGGCCGCCCACGCAAAATGTGCCTTTATTGGGGTGCTGGTGTCAGGTGCAGGAGCCGGCTCTACGGTGCCGGTGCCGTGGCGGCGCCAAGGCCGAGCCACGGTCTTGTCTCTCCCGCTGTGCACCTGTGTGATCTTGGGCACACCTTTTAATGCCTCTCTGAGCCTCAGTCTCCTCCGGGCATCGAGGATAAAATACAGACCCCAGGGGTGTCCGCGACAATTAAACGCTTCCATGAGACTGTCCCATATAGCAAGTGCTTACTTAACGCTCATTCCTTTCTGCCTTGCTCCTTCCTTCGGGGAGTGATTTATGCGTTTAGGCACTGGCTTATTTATTCCACAGGTGTTTACGGAGTGCTTGCCGTGTGCCTAGCTCTCTTCGGGGTGCCATGCTTTCGAGGACACACTGCCTAAGACCAGAAATTGTGACCTGCTAGTGAGGAAGGTGTGCCACAGACCAGTGAACATGTGAGGATGCTGTCGGAAGGGGAAGCTGGGTAGAGGGCAGAGGAGACAGTGTGGCAGCGGGCATGGGTCCCGGGGACCTCGCTGCTAGCGCGCTAGGTGCCTCCGCCTCCCCCGGGTGGGTTCTCCCAGGAGAGCTTTCCCTTAGTCCTCGCGGCCGTGCTGCCTTAACGAGAGAGCTCACTGCCGTGGTGCCCTCCGCCTCCGCCAGGTAGGCCCTCTGCTCCTTCCTACGCCGTCCCCAAGTTTTGGTTGCACGAGGCACCTTGAACACACAGTTCAGCAGATTCCTTAAGAGGCAGGGAAAAATGGTACTGTAAGTATTCATAATGTGTTTGCATTATGGAATAATTATACCTAATTGTGCTGCCTCACAGATACGTAGAAAACGTTTCCCAATCTCTGCAGTGGGAGAACACGCACCGTTACCATCCCCGCAGAAGATGCCGGTGGAAACACGCGGGGGGCATGGGCAGTCTCCTCAACTCACGCTTGTCATCTGTCAGCAAGGACGCTCGGTGGCCACTTCTAAGCCCGAAACAGTGATGACAACGGATCGGTTTATGTTGATGTGTTCTCGGGTTCACCCACTGTCTCCCCACGCATGAATTAAACACCTACATCATGCAAGACGGTGGGAACATAGGTCATGACAGCTACTGTTTATCAAGGGTTTATTATGTGCTGGCACTGGCCTGGGCATTTTGGCTGCATCCTCTTTAGTCCTTGGAGCCACCCTGTGAGACAGATTTCTGTCTCATTGCCGGGAGGAAGGAACTGAGGCTTGTAGGGTTTCAGAAAATTGACCAAGTTCTTACTTAGTAGAGGACAAAGTTGGGGACTCAAACCCAGGCCTATGGCCTTGCACTTGACTGCACACCAGGACGACTCAATAAATGCGACCCTGGACTCCTCTTGATTCTCCTCCCCACCTCTCCATCGATGAGAGGTTGACGGTCTTCTGGAAGGATGCACGCTTTCTAGTTGGTTGGATGTGAGAAGCTGGATGAGCTCATTCTGCCGTTGCTCTGATGTTATGGGTTGCGGTGTGTCTGCCCGCCGCACAGACGTGTTCTCCGGTACCCGAGAGTGTGGCCGTATTTGGAGACAGGGTCTTGAACGAGGTGACCGAGTTGGTATGAGGCATTAGGGCGGCCCCGAATCCAATGTGACTGGTGTCCTCATAGAGAGGGGCAATTTGGATGCGGGGACACCCACCGAGGCAAATGGTGTGAAGAGACACAGGGAGACAACAGCCTTCTACAAGCCAGCGAGCAGCGAGGCGTCCCGAAGCCTCGAGGGGCTGGATGGAGCGGAGTCCCCACAGCACCCGGGACGCAGCCCGGTGCGGGCTCCGGTGCGTTCTTCTGTGAGAAGCATTTCCTCTCGGGTCCTTTCCTTTCCTTGCTGACTTGTAGATGTTTGTGTGTGTTCTGATTGCTCCCTCGCCTGTTTATCTGAGGGGCAGACGCCTTTTCCTGGTCTCTTCACTTTTTGCCAGCTGGAACTTTTAAATCCGAATGCAGTTTGAGTCTGTTCCTGCCCCACTTGCACTGATGTCCTGCAGTCCCCGTGCCTCCAGGTGCCAGGCTGCCATCGGAGGACGGGCCACCGAGCCCTCCCCGGACTCTGAGCACTGGGCTTCGCCCTTCCGGCTCCTTCTGCCCCTGCTTCTCTTCCAGTCCTTGGAGCACCCGCTCGCTGTCCTCTGCGTCCCGTGCTCACCTCCCCTCGCTGTCCCTCTGCCCGGGGTCCTCTCACCTCCGCCCACACTGCCCTAACCAGCTCTGGCCTGTCACCCTCTACTGCAGCCCCTCGAGGGACCCCAGGTCTGGGTATCATCGTTTGTCGTCATTCTCTGTATCAGTCTTTCCCATTTGCATCCTGTGGTGTGTCTCCTCCTCTCACTCCAGAACCAGGGGAGCATTGTCTCTGCATTTCTCCCCGCTGGTGCCCGGCACAGTGAGCAGTTCACTGTCAGATCCGCCTCGAGGCCCTGGGGGGGCCTCCCTCGGGCCAGTGAGTCCCATCCTGCAGAAATACATGGGCCCACGTGTCATGCCCTGGGGGGGGGGGGCAAGACAGCCTGAAGCCCGCTCCTCTCTGCGTCTGAGACCTCATCCAGGACAGGGCTGGCGGTGGCAAGGGGAGGTGGCTTGCAGCCCCTGATGGTGGAGAGGGGCCGGTGGGGACCCACTTGCATGGGCACTAGACTTGGAGAGGAGGTGAGCCAGGGGACCAGTTGTCCACTCGGAGGCAGAGGTTTGTCTTTGGCAAATGTCCCCTGGTTTCCCCAAACACTTGAAATTAATTAGGCAGACTGGGGACTGTGCAGGCCTCTCTGTGGGCTGGAACCTGCCCCCCGCCAGGGCTGAGTTTGGCAAGTTTGCCGAGAGAGTCCCGGGGTCTCTTGCACTGCCCTGGACTGTCTTGCACATCGTCTTCCTGTGTGTGCACAGTGCCCAAAACACAGCTGTGGCTGGTTCGGGGTTTCTGTCCAACTGGGGCCAGGGGGCGAGGCCAGGCTGGTGGGCGTGGCCTTCCTGGCCACCTGTCCCCCTGCAGGAGGCACCCTTGCAAGGAAAGTGAGGGCTGGGGTGCTCACTCTTGGGGCTCTGGGGAGGCCACAGTCATGGGCGTTTCTGTGGTCGGGCCGAGTGGCCCCTGACCTTGCAGAGGGGAGCAGCAAGGCCCGTGGCCGCTGAGGCCCCGCCAGGGGCAGGTGTTCAGCTCTGTCCCGCCTGAGGCTTCCCTGCCACCTCGCATCCTGGAATGAGCCGTGTTGGGGGAAGCGAGGCAGCAGCCGTCCCGGAGGCCAGCAGGTGCTGTGAGCAATGACCACTGCGGAAAAGTCTGCCTGGGGACAGGGACCTCCTTAGGGCTCTGGGCAGCCACGGTTGTGACATGGTGACTGTACACGGAGCCCAGGGAGGCATCAGACAGCAGCCTGGAGCTTCTCAGTGGCCCTGGGTGTGTGTGTGTGTGTGTGTGTATGTGTGTGTGGTGTGAGAGAGAGAGAGAGAGTGAGAGAGAGAGAGAGTTCCTGCTTGGCTATGAGGGGGTCTCAAAGTCCATTTTAATGAAGACTTTTACAAAATAATTTGGACTTTGTTTGACTAGTTCATGCATTTACAGTGGTTCAAGGCTCAAAAGCAGGGGGAGTTGGCCCGTCTCCCTGGTTCTCAGCCATGCACCCCATTCTTTTCCCTTTTAGTTGTATCGAATTTATTCTGGTGACATTGGATAATAAAATCACACAGGTCTCGGGTGTACAGCTCTTTACCGCCTCCTCTGTCTATTGTGTCACATGTTCACCAGTGCCACCAGCACCTTACAGACACGTGCCACCGGCCTCCTGTGCGGTGGCGTGGTGCCCGCACACGGCCAGCTCTGTGTAGCCCCTTCTACCTAAAGTTGGCGTTCCCTAATTTCTCTGCCTCGTGCCATTCTTTGAGATGATGTCCTGATGTATGACCGCTTTCTCTCTTTTCTGATTAAAGTAAATTCTATCGATGGGTGTAGAATCAATGTAATCAGAGTTCTACTGAAGGACAGTCAGGTTGTTTCCAGTCTTTTGCTGCGATACAGTGGGCGCTTGAGGGAAGTGACCTCATGTAGTCGCCGCAGGGGAGGACGTGGTAGAGACTAAAGCTCGCCTAGTAACCCGTTTGTCTTCACTGACAGTCACGTGACGGTGTCTAGCCCAGGGACTGAGAGCAGAAGCGATCTGTGTGAGGGACAGTGGACAACCCCTTCAGGATTCCCTAGCCTCTGTCCATCACCACGGACACTGAAGAGGCAGAACGTTCCAGACAGTGGGATGGGAGAGCCTCCGTCAGCCTGCCCTCCTGGGTCCCTTCAGACCCACCCTGGATGCTGTGAGACTTTGCATGAGTGAAAGTAAACTCTGTGGTGCTCGGCCACGAGGCACTGAGGTCCTTGAACTTCAAGCAGCCTACCCACTTTCTAAGGAGAGTCAAGGCCCAGGTGTCTGCACTGCTGAATTTACCGAGTGGCTTTCCCTGAGTGGCTTTACGTGATTGGCTCACCCGGCAGTTCCTGGAGAGGCTCCGCGAGACTGGCTGTGGACGTGGAAAGGGCTTCTTCAAAGAGCCACCCTTGGCATCTTTGTGTCCTCGCTCATCCCAGATGGTGTGGTCCCTACGCCCCCTCCCCCAGACCTTCTGGGCCCAGGCGCACACGCTGAGAGCGCCTGGCCTTCTGCTGCTCCTCCCTGCCCCCCACCCCGATCCCCGGGGAGTGCTGGGGAGCTCTCGCAAAGATCAATTATCTCAGAGGGAAAAAGTCACAGGATGGCGTATCTACCCGTGAAAACCCAGAAATAATCTAAGTGCGCAGCAGGAGGGGTTACGGTCAGTCATTTATGACGTATGTTGAAACGGCCATTAAATATGAGATCAGAGTGAAAAGGAAAATGTCCAGGATGTTTCTGTTGAGAGAAAACTAAAGCAGATTGCAGACCACATTCAAAGTACTGTCCCGCTTTAGAAAATGCAGATCTCTATGTAGGAAATGTGCGTTTTAGGAACCTGCAAGTGTCACCCCGTGGGTCCCTCCCATTCTGCCAGTGTCCAGGCTTCAGTTGCAGTACCTTCTCTCCTTCCTGCAGCTCCAGGTCCCACCAAGGTCCTGAGCTCCAAGTCCCCAGTTCTTGCTGAGATTTCACACGTACGGAACAGTCCCTGTGTTGCTCCCTTTCAAGACCTGCTCTTTCTCTGGGCTGCTGTCTCAGTTGGTGGTCCCCACCCCTCTGCTCTGCCAGAAACCTGGGCCTCACCCAGGACATCTCTCTCCACTTTCCAGACCCTCCCGGGGCTCTGACTCCCGTGGATTTTTGCTCTCTGACACCCCTAACCTCTGTCCACGGCTCTGGGTCTGTTTCAGCATTGTATCATGGGCGTCACCACTTCCTACCTGGAAGGTTGCAGCAGCCTCAGGTCCCCCTGCCTGCACTCCCTCCTCCCCCCATTGACTGCGCACACTGAAGCCAGAGTGACTGGTCCACCGTGCAGACCAGTTCACACTCCTCCCATTCCAACAGGTGCGGGCCCTGTTGGGCAGTCCAAGCTCCTACAAGACATTTGAGTCCCCCAAGGAGCTGCCCCAGTCATGCCTGTGGACTCATCACCTCCTGTCTTAGCTCTGTGTTCCCCCCATCCATCCATCTTCACGTCCATCAGTCCATCAGATTGTCTGTCCGTCTACCCACCCATCCATCTACCCAGTAAAATTGGACAGCACATCTTTACGTATCTGTGACTCAGGTATAAAAACATCGCTGTTTATTGGGACAAAACAACGATTCCAGAAGTCCCATCTGGGAAATCAAAGACAACAAAACAGAAACAAGATTCCATCTCCCTAAAGCTTTCTGTTTTTGTGGCCTCAAGTTAATTTTTCATAACGAGACCTCTTACTTTCTCTCTTCCCTGAGTCTCTCTCTCCATTTGCATTTTGCTTGGGGTAAAAAAAAAAAAGAAGGTCATTTGCACCCAAATCCACTCTTGTGTTGCTTTTGTGAAATGTCGAAGTGATGGCCTCTGCCAGGTAAATTGGAGCGTATCTCAGAGGGCGCATGGAAATACCTTTATGCACACGCAGGGTTGGAACCACTTCGGTCTGGACCAGGGCCTTCCTGGAACTTGGTGAAGTCAGAGGAGGGAGTGAAGGAGCAGATCATGGGTGTGGGGGAAGAGGTCACAAAGCATTGCCTCATTTTATTTCACACCCTCAAAAAAATTTTTACAAACATTTGGATTAAAAAACCCCCGACAAAACAGAAAGGGCTTTGTCCGTGTGTTGTTCATTTAGAAGCTTATTGATTATTTACTTATTTGAATGACGGAAACTCCCTTCCGAGGAGGCGCAGGGCCCTAATGAGAACTCGGGGCGTCAGGGGCGCTCCCAGCACTCTGCCCTCAGCCTCCTGAGTCCCCAGGCTTCCGGCATGCAGATGCCTCATTACGGACACACGCCCTGTCATGTGTTATTCCTCACTTAGTGACAATTTGTCACTGTCACCCTTGACATGTCACTCCCCAGCAGACGGATTTGACTCCGATGCCAAGTCTGACACTTGGATGAGAGGCAGTCGTAATCTGAATTGAAATAGCGGGTCGAGAGTGGCTAATTTCACTCTGACACAATTCTAATACCACGCAAAACGAGGGAAGTGCTGTGCTCAAGGGGGAGGGTTTCTTTTTTAAAAGCTTTTCTCCCCCCTCCTGTTCTCTCTTGCTCTGAGTCTGAGTAGTCAATTATTCTTTAGGATAATGCTTTTATTTTTTGAGGGATTAAGTCTTGCGTTTTAATAACATGCATTTTCAATTAAGGGCACTAAGATCCATGGATATAACTATTACTTAAACTATAAGTAATGGTTGCATGTAAAAATTAGGAAACATTGTGCTTTAGATAAATTACATTCAAATTAGTTCCTATTATAAATGGGATAGAAAATGGATTTTTTTTTTTTTTAGCTCTGGCTGGCCAAAGAGCCAACGTTTGTATCTACTTCATTTGTTTAAATAAATTTCAAGCCAGATTGAAACCCATACGGCCTGACGTTAATTGAACGCTGCCTCCTCCACGCATTCAAGTTTCACAAACCACCGAGGAGAGGTTTTTACTGGCTTGAATTAGAAATATTCCAACCTTCTCACTACTAAAACAGGATTATTTATATAGTGATTTTTCAAGCCACCACACGGTGGTATAAATCTTAATAAAATGCATCGAAACGGAGCGTATGCAGGGTGTGGCTGGGTTTTTAGGGAACTGTGTGTTTTTTAAAGAGATCATTACGTTTATTTTCCCGTGGGCAGCAATTCTTTTGTACAATGTTTTTTCAGTAAACACTGCTTTCCTTTTGCACAGCGAGGCGTGCGTGGCGCCAGGCTAGTGCTGGGCTCTCTCCTCCCCACGCCGCCGGCCCTCCTTGGGGTCACAAAGACAAAGGGACGCTCATTGCAACCTGTGTCCTGGGAGAGAGGACGGCAGCGGACAAACAGAGAGGTGTGCCCCTGCAAAGGGGCACCTGGTACTTGGTTCTGCTTGTATGAAACCTAGACCCAGTTTGCTAGTTTCCAGTGAGAATTATCAGCCGCCACGTGGGTCAGAATTCTCCAGTCACAACCGGGGCGTCCTCTCCCTGCAGGCAGACCTCACGAGAGATGGGCAGAGTCACGTGCAGAGCATTGCCTGGTGCCCATGGAACCACGGAAGGAACTTAAAGAAATGGACGTCCTGCAGCATATCAGGACAAGGCAGCCCGAACGTGGGCACCTTTGCAAAGTGCATCTGTTCACCCACCTGTGTGGGGGGTGCCAGGGTGCATCCATGGAAGAGCTGAGCCAGGCGATGGTCACGGACGCCCTGGAGGAGCAAGGCTGGATGGGGGCCTTGTCAGAGAGGGAGGGGAGAAGGGCCTTTCTGGAAGCACGTCTGGGTGGAGACATAGCGCAGGTGGGAGGGCACAGGTGTTTGGAAGAAGCTGGAACAGCTGGAGGCCAGGTGTGGTGCTCAGAGTACTCGGGTTGTGGAGGAATTGGAGGAGGTCAGAGGGACCCCACTTTCGGACAAAGCTCCCCCACACCCTCTGCCTCGTGGGCTAAGGGGTGGCTTTGCCCGTGGAGCTGACCACTGGCCAGCCTCTGGCGGGGCCTTGGCCTCTAAGTGACTCTATGTCAGTGGGCTGGAGCCACATTTCTAAAAAACACAGGCCCTGATATGGCCTCTACGTAACTGTCCCCAGTGCCTGTGGCATATTGTGCTTGCCATAGACAGAAGAACTTGCAGACACCTGCACGGAGAAAGACCATTTGAGAGCTGAGGGCTCCCTCTGGCCTGCTGGTCCCCACACTCCTCGTTGGAGGCCAGCCTATCGGCTCCTCCCTGCTTCTGTCAGTCATTCACTCAGCTACTCACCAGGTACTCAGTTTACAGTGCGTGCCCGTGTCTCAGGCGCTGGGTACAGTGGGGGACATTCCGTTGTCACTGACTCAGCCCCTGGTTTGTGTCTTGCTGGGGGTGATGACGGCGCTGTAATGAGAAATAAGGAGCTGTGGGCACCAGCTCCTGGAGGAACTTACACGGAGCAGAGGCCTGGGGTCCCCAGACGGGCTGGGATGGGGCTTGGCCGGGAGAGGGCAGAGCACCTGCCAGGTTTGGGAGAGGAGAGAGACCCCAACAACCATGCAGCCGGGAGATGGGGTTCCCATCTGAGCTCCAGCAGGTGGCTCCCTAGGTCCTGGGTGAGTCAGCTGATGTTGGAGCCTCGGTTTCCTTACCTGTGGCATGGTGACAATAACAGTGGTGAGAGTTGCCCGGGACGGCGCACATGGAAAAGAACCTGGCACACAGCAGGGTGCCATCACGTGCCAGGCGCCTCTGAAGAGAACACCTCACTTTCTATGTATTTAAGCAGGACATCCGGTCAATGGTGGAATGACATTGATGCCAATGTTAATTGCAGCATTAATCTCAGCATGTCATTGCCCCATTTCACAGGTGGAGAAACTGAGGCTTGGGTGGGGGAAGTAGCTTGCTCAAGGACCCAGCGGGTGAGGAGGGCAGCCTGGGTCTGACCTGCCTGTGCCTGGTGCTGTGCTCCTCTGCTCTCGCTGGGTGCAGCTTCAGGTCCTGACAGTTTGGCCCAGAGGTGCTCTGCCAAGGACCCCGGGACACATCTGGCAATGTGTGGGGGACAGGCTGGCTGTCGTAATGCACAGGAAGTCCCCACACAACAAGTCACTAAGTGCCCAGAATGCCAATAGGGTTGAGGCCAAGAAACCCTGTTCAACTGGAGGAGCCACTACTGCAGACACTGCCGGGTGAAACAGGAGGTTCTGGGGAAGAGTCCTTGCCCCCACCCAGCTGGGCGGAGCTCATCCACCCGCGTCTGCCCTTGGACGTGACGTACCTGGCGGCTGACCTTTTCGCTTAGCCCCCCTCTGTCACGACCCATTTTCCAGGCAGCTGGGGAATTGCTGGGAGACTGTCTCTGTGAGCCTCGGCCTCCAGGGTCACCGTCAGGGCCCCAACGACTTGGAATGCACAGGTAGCACCCTGAGGATGGAGACCGATTCTCATCCACAGAGGAGCCGGGTGCCCACAGCTCATGTGGTGGCCACACTGGCCTATTCCCGGAGGGAGAGCAGTCGCATCACTAGTGGAGCCCTCTTTCCGGAGCTGGCCCAAGTGCCAGCCGCTGTGCCGCTCTGGTTTTCAAGCCTGGGTTAATTGGGGACGGCTGCGCGTTTCAGACGGGGCTCTGAGCCGGAGCTGCGCGGGCTCACTGGCGCTCAATAGTCCATTAGGCAGGGGCTTCAGAGCCGAAGGGGTCAGAACGAGTCTCTGGGGAGAGAACTCATTAATGGGGCAGCAAGTTTCAATTAGTGGCACTCCCCAAGGCTGGGGCGCTCAGCCACCTCCCAGAGGCTCCCTCACCCCACTGCCTGCCAGGTGCCGCGCAAACACACACGGCCCCCATGTTTGCTCCGAAAGTCCGTCTTTGTCCGCCCTATTGTCACCTGGAAAGCAACCGCCCTTTCAACCAGGTGGCAGAACTGAGACCACCTCTTCTCTCCAGGAGAGAAGGTAACACCGGTGGGCATGGCCCGGTGCGGGCGTGGCCTGCGTGGGAGGCCTGGCAGGACATCTTCCTGTCTGCGTGCAGGGGGATGGGGTGGGGCCCCAGTTTGGAAGAAGCTGCGTTGTCTGCAGGTCTGCACGTCAGCTCGTGACCCCCTCCTGCCAGCTAGGACTGAGGTGGGTGGAGGCTACTGGCTGTGGCCCAGCATGGGGACATTTCTGCCAAGGGAGCTAGAACATGGGCCCTGACCTTGGAAAGAACTTCAACTTTGATTATGGCATCCACTGGTTAATTCACCGTCCTGGGTCTCCATGTGCCCATCTTCAGGACAGGGATAGCGGTACTAAAATGAGCGCCCCCCNCGCCACCCCCCCCCCCCCCCCCCAGCAAGCACACTGCGCGAATGCTCTGGGTAAGCTAACATGTTTAGGACATTTCCTCATCTGTTCTGTGGCCCCAAGTGCCCATGAAAAATTGGCAGGGTGAGTTACTTACTTATTTTTCTATCCTCACCCGAGGACATGCTTACTGATTTTAGAGAGAGGGGAAGGAAGGGAGAGCGAGGGGGAGAGAAGCATGAATGTGAGAGAGAAACATCAATCAGTTGCCTCTTGCACATACCCAGAACTGGGACCAAACCCACAACCCAAGCACGTGCTCTGATTGGGAACTGAACCTGCAACCTCTCGGTCCGCAGAACGTCATTCAGCTGAGCCACGCTGCCCAGGGCAGGCGGAGTGAGTGATTACTCCCATTTCAGAGGTAAAGGAAGTGAGGCCCAGGCAGGGCCACCAGTCTACTGAAGCCTTGGCCATCGTGGCGGCCCTGCTTGGTTCTACAGTCTGCATTGACACTGATGTTCGAAGCAGGCTCGTGAGAGATGGTGTCATGAGGCACTTCGGCAAGCCGGCACTCCGGGAAGTCGGGGCCGGAGGGGGAAGCACAACCCACAGAGGTGTGAACTCAGCAAAACTGGCTGAGCAAGGTCAGGCGAAGGTCAGAAGCTTGGGGCAGACTGGGTGTGGGCCCTGGACATGCCTGGACGGTCGCAGTCCCCCTTGGAGCACAGTGGGCACAGCAGGACCCACCCCGTGGGGCTGTGTGAGGTCCACGTAAGCTAACAGTCCGCAGGGCCACTCCAGGATCACCCTCTGGGCAGTGGTTCCTCTGCGTTCTCCCTTGATTTGGAAACAGTATCTCAGTGGACGCGGAACGGGATCCCACCTTCAGGGGCTGCCGCCCCAGCTGCTCCCCCTCACCACCTGTCTACCTCCTGCAGGGCCTCGACCACGGCCTGCACTTCCCGTTCTCTGTGCACTGTGGGCTTTGGCTTTTCGCACGGGGCTGCAGGCTCAGCACGTTCAGTTGTCTGCCGTCTCCCCAAGGCCCACAGTCACGGTTGCCCATGGTCAGTGTGCAGTGATGAGCTGTCCAGTGACCGATGAGTGACCAGCACCCTCTCGACTGGCCCAGCATCTCTGTTTTCTTTGCACAAAACAAGGCCTGACCCTCCAGGACTGTGTCTGCTGAGCCCTAAGGCCCTGCCCCCACCACACCCTGATGACCTGACTGTAGCTGGATTCCAGAGCCGGAGGCCTTGGCTCTCAGTCTGGACTTGGCCGGGTGGCATCCCCAGCCTCTTTCTCCCTGTTGTTCGAACAAGGACACTGGGCCTCTGATCTCTGTTGCCTCCTCCTAGGCCAACCATCTGTTCTGTTAGAGAAGGCTATTGCTTAGGTTAAAACCGGGCAATGTGTTAAACTCCATTTTCTCATGCTCACGGGGCAGAGGTCTCTCGGCTGCAAATGTGACAGCTTCCGAGAGGCACTATCAGGGCCGTGTGCCCCCCGGGACAAATGCCTGTTCAGGGGCGTGTGCTCCCGTGCAGGAGACGCCGTGGCACCGCCGTTTCTTTCCGTATTTTGCCTCTGCTGCGCGTGAGCTCCCTTGCTCTGTCTCGATCATGGCCACGATAATGGACAGTGACTATTATTACCCTGGCGTCCTGAAATTATGTTTAGTGATGTAGCAGAAAAAGAAAATTAATTTCACCCATTGACAAGCTTGTCAACTTACTCACATTGACTTTTCGATGCCCGCACCCACAGATAGCAAAGTTCAGATACTATAAAATACATCATTGTTAATATTGTCTTGAGCCATTGTGCACCTCCGGGAGCTGAGTGGGGGTGGGGGGTGGGGTGGGGGCGATTTCCTCAAGTCTGATGAGTGTTAAAGAATATAAGATCTTGTGTGTTTATAATTATACTCCTATTGAAAACACCAGAGACATCTTAAATAAGTCATCTTTGACTCACCCCACCCCCCGTCCAATCAGTTGCCAAGGTCTGTCAATTCGGCATGCTGTTTCTCCATTCCATCCACTGCTGCCTCTGTCCGGCCATTACATCATGCCTGGCCTCTTGCAACAGATCCCCAGGAGGACTTCTTGTCTCCGTTCCTCCCCTCCCGCAGGCTCCCTTTCCCCGAATTCACAGCACTGGTGGTGCCATTCCTTCTCTCCAGAGCCTGCCGTGGCTCCCCCGTGCCCTCCAGTTAATGTTCCTTATCGCTCTGTGCTTAGCCCGCCTGTCACCCCACTCTGCGTGTCTTTATGAACTTGTGTGCCCCTCCAGAGGTCTGGTTTGCACCCGCATCTGAATCCTGTGTTGGAACTGGTTGAACAAATATTCCCGGGCCCGTTCCTTGCCGATCCCAATTCTGGAGGGGCCTGGGAAATGGCACGCTGGAAGGGAACCAGCGTCATCTGAAGTGTGGACCCCAGACCTGCCGGTTGGTCCCACTCCACCGATCCTTGTCCCTTGTCTGTCCCCACCCCCTCCCCGTGCCATGACCCCTTAGTGCATCACCTGTCTCCAAGCTCAAGTCCCTCCCCACCGTGGGGGGCTCCCTGACCACCTCAGTTAAAAGGAATTCCTTCTTTTCCCCACTCCCAGAGCCCTTTGCAGCCTCATGGATTAGACGTCTCATCATTGTCAATAGGCCCTTTGGTCCGTGAACTGGAACCTAAGTAGGTCCTCAGTCTCTCCTCTCTGTCCCTTCTGGTTTTCACACCTCTGGCCAAATGGCGAGGGCATTCAGAGTTGTTTCTGTTCGTAGCAATGCCGCACGCCCCACAGGACGTTGGAGAACTCTCGAGACATCTTCATTGTCCTCATTCGTTTAGCTACAGCGGGGCACCTGCTGTGTATTTATTGGCTGTGCTGCCGTGCCGTGGAGTGAGGACATTGCAAAGCCACTGTCTGTTGGGTGATGGGTGATGGACTAGAGGCGTTTGATGGATGACTCTGCAGGATGCCCACCACGCAGCCCCAGTGCCTGGCACAGAGCCTGGTCCGTAGCAGGTGATACTGTTGGAATAGAACTTCCTGGAAGTGCCACAAAGTCCCCAAATTAAAGACAAGCGGTGAGTGAGGACGGTCTTGAGAGCATGATGGGCTGCTTTGTCTAGTGAGGCCCGAGGGGTGGGGAGGTGTAGGCGCAGCGTCAGAAAGGGGTCCGGTCTGTCTGACCCCTGCGGGACAGGCAGCTTTCATGAGCCCCCTGGATCCGCCCTCAGGGCCACTCTTGGCGCGATGGTAGGTGAGTAGGACAGGAAGCATGGGGGCCTTGGACATCTAGGCCGGTGGCTGCGTCATGAGGCCACAGCCCCTGTCCTGCAGGGGCTGCAGGGGGCAGGAGAGGCTCAGCTGAGCAGCTCGGAACCTGCCCCGCTCGACCCCGAGCTCTGTCCTGGCCGAGGTAGACTTCTGGGGAGCCCTGCGGTGTGGCGTCAGCCTTTCTGGCTGTCTCCTCTGGCTCGGGATTCCTGAAGGAAGCCCTGCTCACAAGCAGAGGCCCAGGGATTCCGGAGACACGTGCACCTGAGTGCTGAGCTCCCCCCGGACTCTGCTGGTTTGTCCTGAGAGGAACATGTGATCCAGGTGTCTGACTCAGGTGAGACTGATTTGGCGAGTCAGGGTGTCAACCTCATCCCCTCACGTCCTCAGGCTGACCTTGAGTTTTCAGCAGTGAACTTGAACTCTTCCGTGGAATTACCTTAGGCATGGCCTTGCTCAGGACTTTCTCTGCAGCCACCCCAGCCTTCCTGGGGGAGAGGCGTCTCCCCAGGAACAGACAAGTGTCAGAGCAGACGGGAGCACGACCCCTTGGGCTTCTGTCCTGTAACAGGGGGTGGGGGTTCTGGGCAGCCTCAGCCTGGGACTGGCGGCCCAGGGGAGCCCTGGGACCCTTGCTGTCAGTTAAACATCTGCCCTTCTGCCCCCTCTGGCCCCGAGCTCGGAGTCCCGGTGGGCTCTCCCTGCCACGCACACGCTCACAGAGGAGGACACAACACCCTTCCATCTGTGGAGCTTCTGCTAGTTTGGATCAAAAGGCAACTGGGAAGTCTCCAAGTGTGGTCCTGCAGGTCTGAGCGGATTCCAGCAACATTTGACACCTGGTTTGCTAATAATGATGCAAATGTTGTAAGACAGGAAAGGGGCTCTGAACACCCTTTGTGGGCGGATAAAAACGACCGCTCGCAGAAGCGCACTGTCATGGAAGGGGGAGGTGCTTGCTTGCAGGTAGCTCAGAGGGGCCCTGAGGAGCCCCTGTCTCTGTCCACGGTGCTGACCGGTCACGCCTCGGTTCCGTGACTTCTCTCTTGGTGCTGGTGGCTCCTGACCCAACTTTCGCCCGCGTGTCCAGGCCCGTGGAGAGGCAGCGGGGGAGAGTGTGAGGACAGGCGAGCCCTGGGCGGAGGTGGGTGCAGCTGCCTGCCCGTAGAGGACTGTGAGGCAGACGAAATGGCCCTTTCACATAACTGCAGTTGCCGAGAAAGTTCTTTTCTCCCTCTGGGAATTAAGGTTCATGGGTTGGCCTGGATCCCCCCCGGGCTGCACATAGCAGGTTGGGGTGTTTCTCTCCACCCCCAGCCTGATGTTGGGTCCCCAGGGTCCAGGCCACACTGACTCGTCCTCCAAAGACCAGCCTGAAACTGGGTAGGGGGCTCTCCCTGTGTCTAGGCTGAGCCCATCACGCTGCCCTGTGCTCCTGCAAATTTCACCTAAATGCCCTGTCACTTTACATTGTGACAATGTGCCCGGGAGGGGCTGGATGTTATTTATCTCTGTGCCCCAAGTGTGAGTGCTGTGCCCTGATCGGACCACAGGCCTTGAAGGGATGTGGTGAGGGTTCAAATCCCTCCCCAAACCCCTCCCCTTTCCGCTGGCTCTGGCCTGGGGGTCATCTTTTGCCTGTCTGCCCTGCCACCTGTCCTGAAGAGTACAGCCTATGGGGATCCATCCGCTGCCACCACACCCTGCTCCACTTGTCCTGTTTCCAGATCCCTGCTGCACACAGGGGCCTCGCAGGCCCCTGCTCCCGTGCGCGGTGAGTGGAGGTGAAGCTGCTCTGCCTGGCCACACGGGGGCCCTGGGGGGCACAGTGCTCTGCATGGTGGAACGGTGACTCGAACTCTCCCAGGTGCCCATCCAGCAGGGGTTTCTCTTGTTCATTCCTTTGTTTTTTAAGCATTTTTAAAAATATTATTTATTTTTTAGAGAGAGGGGAAGGGAAGGAGAAAGAGTGTGAGAGAAACATCAATGTGTGGTTGCCTCTCATGTGTCCCCTACTGGGGACCTGGCCTGCAACCCAGGCATGTGCCCTGACTGGGAACTGAACCAGCGACCCCTTGCTTCACAGGCCCGTGCTCAATCCACTGAGCCACAGCAGCCAGGGCCCTTCCTTTGTTCTGAGCCACGCTCTGGACAGCCAGTGCTATCTGACCCTTCAAAGAAGCCCGTTTCCGCTTTTCTGGCTGGGAAGGACTCACTGCTCACTCCTGGTCCCTGCCATGTTCTCTCGAGGCTTCCACACCCAGCCTCCCCCCTCTCAGAACCCCCTCCCGAATCCTCGTGGCACCTCTACTGTGTGCCAGGGACTCAGGCCCGCCCTCCCTGCCCAGTAGACACCCTGTCTCCACCGCACAGGGAAAGAGCCGACTGCTCGCAGGTGAGTGATGCACTGCACTTGAGGTTGGGAACGGCTGTGGAGCAGATTCAAACCCAGAGCGAGCTGGCCTCTCTGCCGGTCGGCCTTTGGCTTGAAGTCTCCCACCACCGACATCTGGGGATCAGCAGGCTGGGCCTCCAGAGCAGCAGAGCCGTGGGGAGGGGCCCACCCTGTGATTCCTTTTCTCGGAGGTTCCCGGGATGCTTTTTCTCCTCCTTTCAAAACTCGGTGCCGCCCTGTTCCCACCTGAGGTCGTTAGCCTCAGCGTAGGTTGAAATCAAAGTGTGTCCGTTCATCTAATTGCCCAGACACCATCAGACCCTCATTACCATCGGCCTAGTTGTTTTGAAATCCAGCATATTATCCTGTTGAACAATTAGGCTGACGAGAAGCAGTTGCTGCACCTGCCTGGGGACAGAAGGTAAGCCTGGCTTGAGGCAGGTGGAGGGGAGGGGACCACAGGGCTGCTTCGGGAGGCAGTGAGATGTCTACACTGGCGGGCCCGAGATGGGGTCCAGTAGGTGCCCACCCACCTGCCTCTGATTATTTTCCACCCCCCATTTGCAAAGCCACTAACAAGTGCTTCACCTTAATGGGCAGGGCGGATGGGACTCAAGTGGTCGGAGGGGACGTCGTGGCAGAGCTGGGTCCTCATCGTCACCACTCAGCTTTCTGGGCTCAGGTGAGATGTTTGCCTGGGTGTCATACACAGCACCTGGGAGGGTTCCGAGAAGGGCTGCAAACCCGAGCACACACGTCTGGGCTGGTTCGCGCTTGCAGGCGCTGTCCTGCGCCGTGCACAGCTGACCCCTCCTGCTGGCACTTTCTTCTCCAGGGCTGGACGTGACTCAGGGGGGTCCTGTCGGTGTGGAGGGCCCTGCCCCCATGGCAGTCTGGAATGCATCCCACAGCTAGAAACTTTGTAGTGGAAGAGGACTTGCAACCCCCTTGATTTATGAATGAGGAGACTCTTCTGGGGGGCGGGGGTTGGCGGGAGTCATTAGAGCATTGCACCAAGCCTTCACAGCTGGGAAGTTGCAGAGAGAGATGGATTACCAATGACAGGGACAGCTAGCTGCCATTTCTCGAGCCTCTGACCTTGTTCTGAGTGAGGCTGTGGATTTGAGCCACGTGCTGCTCCTTTGAGTCGCTCCTGTTCTCCCCTATTTTACAGGTGAGCAAATGGAGGCACAGAGAATAGAGGCAACTTACCCAAGGTTCTGTGTAACTATTAAGTAGCGGAGCTGAGATTTGAACCCCGGCAGTCTGGCCCCATGGTGAGTGGCCTCAGTCATTACACACCACTTCCACACATACCCACCTCACCGAAGCACCAAGAAGGAGCCCTCCTCTGGCCTGCAAGGGTGTCCCCAGGTCACGTGTGACACAGCAGCAGAAGAAGGCACCTGCCTGGTCCTCTGCTCGGCAGCCCACAGTCTGGTGGGAGGACAGCACAGTGAGGGGAAACTGTGCAGAGGACCTGGGGGCTATGGGCACCCCGTCTGGCTACACCTGGTGGCTGGGGTGCCGAAGCTTTTGGAAGGCTGGTGCTGATTCTGACCTAAATCTTGCAGGAGGTTTAGTTGTTGGTTGGAGGCAAGGGTCTCATCAAAACAGCGGTCTGTAGGGGTGAGGATGTGGGACCTCTGACTCCCTGCCCTGCGCTCTCCCACCCATGAGGCATCTCCTTCCTCTTCTGCAGCCAGAGCTCCCTTCTGAGCCAGCCTGGGACCCGGCCCAGCCCGGAACTGCGAGGGGGAGAGACGAGTCTCCCCAGAATGACTCAGAGAAGCCAGGGGAGAGTGCGGTGCTGGTGTGTGGGGGGCGTGGCAGGGCCAGGCAGGAACCTCCAAGTCCAAATGCACGTGGGGCTGTGCAGGATAGGGGCTGGGGCCCTCACAAGACACTACATCCCTCGGAGCAGGGTCCTTGCCCTTTCCTGTTTTTTGGAGAGAGGCCACACAATTCAGCCTCGCGCGGGGCTGCCACAGGGAGCCTCCCCCCGCCCCCGAGGTCCTGCTACTACTGCTCTCCTGTGTGTGACAACAGAGGGTGACCCTTCGAGGGCTGCTTCTTAGGTGACATGGAAAATGTCCTGCAAAGACCTGAACCTCCCACGTACAGGTATATGTTCTCAGCAGGACTGTTAGAAGCAGCTCTAACCAGAGGAGTCGCAGGATGGCCCTTAGGTCTCCTGGGCGAGGGGTGTGGTGCCGGACACCGGAGCGTGCAGGGCGGGCGCTCTCTGAGGCTGACTCCTCTGGCCGGCAGCCCCCAGAGCTCTGCTCCCCTCACCTGGACTCCACGGCAGGGAGGCTCCGGCCCTGTCCCGAAGGCCCTTGGCTAAACCGTTGCCCAGGAAACCACAGACAGAGTCGCTAGGTTCCCACCACCTCAGGTCGCTGGGGCCATGGCCAGCTGGGTGGATTCCTGTCCCATTCTGGCCGCCCCCCACACTCCCACCCAGAGCCACGAGGCCCTGGGCGATGCTTTGATTTCAGCTTCTGTTTCTCATCTGTGAAATGGGGACGGGTGACCTTACCTATTATCGCAAAGTACCGCTAACTGGGGCACGCACACAACAAACCCTGTTCTCTCGCCGCTCTGCAGGTGGGAGGTCTGAGGTCAAGGTGGGAGCAGGCCCGGCCCCCGCTGCTGGTGGTCCCAGGCTTGTGAGACCCCTCGTGGGACTCCTCACCTAGCTGACTGTGTCTGCCGAGACCCTATTTCCCAGGTGCTGGGGGCTAGGACGTCCAAGTCTTCTTCTGGGGGTGTGTGCCTGCGCTCGAGTGTTTGTAACTCGTGCTAGGCACCGGAAGTTCTAGTCGGGGAAAGTGGGGAGGAAGCCTGGACAGGGAAGAACAGGCCATGCAACTGGTGGATGCCAGAAGGGTGGCAGGTGGAAGGATGGACTGTGATCTGTCCCTGCAATCCTGAGAGGGTGGCGCTGGGTCCTTCCTGCTTCGCAGTCTTGTTCTGATGTCTGGGGGCTCCTGGAGGGTGGTTTTCAAGATGGATGTCCCCCTTGCCACCTGGCCAAGCCCTGTGCAGGCCCGTGAACTGCGCAGGAGGTAGAGTGTAACCTGGTGGGTCCCTTCGTCCCTGGGGGAGCTGAGGTCCACGCTTGCCCCCCTCCTATGCTGCTGGAATATTGTCCATCAGAGCGAGGACTGGGTCCCACGTACCTGGTCAGAAACAGTCTGGGGGCTCCATCCAGGGGGTCTCCACTACCTCCCTCTGAAAAGGAAAAGTTATTACAAATAGGTAAATGAAAAAATTTCTTTTTCAAAATAATCTTCATTACCCAGGGATTATAAGAATTGCCATTTCAATTATGCTGAAGCCTTCTCTTAAAAGGGGGTGTAGGGGCTTTCTCCTCCAAGGGGAGTGACTGTCGCTGGCTGTGTCTTCTCTTCCTTCCACTCCCCCGCCTCTCGCCTTTTCTCTGGGACAAAGCGCAAGGCACAGCAGTGAGTGCACTGGCCTGGGGGGCCCGACCCTGGGTGCACGTAGCAGCTTTCAGCTCGTGGTGGGAGGGCCGCCGGGGCCTTTGGTGGCTGTGGTAGGTGGGGTGATGCTGTGACACAAGGCTGGTGTGGAAGGAGGGATGCACACGAGTGTGTCCTGCGCAGGTTAGAGGCTCCGCATGGGGCTGCCATTCCTTTTCGCGAGATGTGCTGCGGCCCGAGGTTCGCCCCTGACCTCGAAGGCCCCACCGGTCGTGTGGTGGTTGAGGTGGGGACGCTAGAACCTGAATCTGGACTCTACTGTGTGAACTTGGGAAACCTGCTTTGACTCTCTGTGCTCGTCTCCCCTTTCACACCCCCAGGTAGGAGAGCTGTGATGCGAACGGGTGTGTTCGTGTGTCCGAGCTGCTGAGATCAGGGTCTGGCCCAGAGTGAATGTGGTGTCAGTGTTCAGCGTGGCCAACTGCGGACCCTGCCAGTTAACTGGTGCCGTGCCTCTGTTTAATACCTGACTTAGAGCCCTTTATGGCTGGGGACTCGTCAAAACTAGGCGAGGGGTGCAGGGCTTGGTGCAGTGCCCGTGGCCTCCTGTCATGTCCATCTGACAAAACTTTCTTCCTTTACTGAATGAGGGAGGGCCTGTCATGGGCCAGGCCCCGTCAAATCCCCTGGGAAAATAGGTTCATTTTGCTCATGGAGCTGACAGTGTTTTAGTCATAACAGGCAACAAACAAGCAAATGAACAAATAGTGTGCGTAATGAAAAATACTGGTAACCGTCATGTTCTGATAAGTGATGGGAGAAAGTGGGCGGGGGGCTAATTCTGGTGGGGTTGGAGAGGGCTGGAACCTCCAGTTAAAGTGGTAGGAGGAGGCAAGCCAGCCGAGGGGTGGGCTGAGGGGGGTGTCCAGAGCTGAGGGAGAGTGTGGCTGGGACCCCGTGGTGGGACTGAGCTGGGCAGGCCAGTGCTGGGGTGTCTGGGCGTCCGGGTGGGGAGGGGCAATGGAGAGGTGGGCAGGGGCTGCACCCGGTCTGGCCTAGTTTACCCTCTGGCTCTGGTGAGGGCACAGGAGCCCTACAGGTGTCAGGAGGGCCTTTCAGGAGCGAGAGGGCTTACGTGTCCGCAGGAGAACGGCCATCTTCCTGGCCGTCCAGGCGGCTTTGCTGTCCTGTCCTCTTTGCGGACGAGGAAACGGAAACCAGGCACCAAGGAACCAGGCAACGTGGAGCAGAGAGCGCTTGAAAGCAGATAAACTGGTAATGGTCCTACAGGCCATCGTCTTGTGGAACTTTTTTCTTTTTTTGCTCTGATTTTTATTCTTGCGGTGGAGGTGAGCATTGTAGAATCAAATCGTTCTCCCTGGGCCATAGGGGAAACCCACTATCCCAGCCTCCCACTCCGAACCCCTGTGGCCCAGAGGCAGCCGCTTCCCACTACTGCAGGGCCCTCTGATAGTCAGCTGTCTAGTTCTAAAAACGTTATACCTCTATGTAAAATAAAGAAACATGTGTCATACATATATATAAAATACATTTCTTATTATGTATAAGTCTTTCTCTCTCTACATATATTTCCTTTGGGGGGCATATAGGACCATTGACTCTATCTATCCATCCATCTCCCTGCTTACCCATGTTGTTATCCGTCATCCGATTGGCTCTGCTTCTCAGGAGAACCCTGACTGACCCACCAGGATGTGGCTTGGTGTAACCTACTTCATCACTTGGGGCTTTAGTTTCTTCGTGGGTAAAATGTCTGTGCTAGAAGGCATCTCAGAGAATTGTTTTAAGAATCAAATCCAATTGTGCCCAGTAAATACTCCACACAATACCAGGGCCCACGGAAAGTACAGAATAAAAAAATATATATTAAGAGTCGTTGCCACATTTCCTCCCATCAAAGGCAAAGCTTCCTGGTCAGCTGGGCTGTTTCTGTTGGGTACCACTGAGACCGGAAGAAGCGCCGCCCTCTCCTTGAGAGAACGCATGCGCGGTGTGGCGCCCGGGAGCTCCCAAGGTGCAGGTGAGCTGGGGACCGAGAGAGCTCTGACTCGAGCTCCTGCTCTTCCCTCGGCTGCTGCACCACCACCCCACCCTCCGTGGAGTCGTCTGTGAAACAGGGCACACTCGTGTGTGGTTGGCATGGAGTGCGGTGGTTTGTGCGGGCGATTTACAGATATTAGCCCTCAGTTATCTCTGCGTGTTTAGCCGCCATCCTCCGTACCAAAAGCTAGAGGAAACAGCTTCTTCTTGGTGGGACTCATAGAAGCCCATTTTCCAGATGGGGAAACAGGAAATGGGGGGTGGGAAGAGGCCATGGAGGAAAGTGAGGGAAGAGCAACGCAGCCAGAGGGAAAGGCATGGGGGGCTGGCTGCCCAGAGGCTGGGGGGTGGGTGGCTCTGAGTGTTCTAGCAACTGACAGAAAGCTGGGGAAGCCCGCATGGTCGGCGAGGGGGAGGGAGGCCCAGGATGGGGCCCGATCACACGGGCGCCTCAAAGTCACCACAAAGATTTGCGTTTGGACAGTTCAGAACCCCCGAGAATGGGAAAACACATCTGGTAATTGAAAAGATGAAAAAAATAATAATAAAGTGCTCCTTCGCAGGCAGCCGTGATAAGATAATGGATGGTGGCCAGGCAGGGCATATGCACTTGGCCAACAGAATTAATCATGTTCGGTGCGGCACAAAACGAGAGCGACAAGCACAATAAAACATTTAAAGACGAGAGTGGATTTTAATTTTAGGAGGAGTCTAAAACAATATGATAATGATGATAGCCAAGTGGGCCCTGTGAATGTAAAATCTAAATAGGACACAAATTAAAGTCATAAATAATATTTAATTTGCTATACCAATGCAGTCTCAAAAAGTCATATTGATGAAAAAAGTTATTAGAATGAATCCAATGAAGAGCCTTGTATGTCTGGAATATTTAGTGGACTGGAGAAATGCTAGCAGCCAAAAAAAAAAAATCCATAACACAATGTATGAGTTGGAAATTGGGATGAGAACATTATGCTTTTCCACTTGCCTTTGCCGAGCAAACCACAGACTGTATTTCCAGGGCCATTGAGCTGGATTGGAACAAATAAGAGAAGACTGATTTTTAAGAAGTTGTGATTAACGACAGGCAGCTCCCTTAAAGTAGTTTTGTAAATACTCTCCCCCAAAGATGTTCTGTGCTCTCGTCTGTCACTGAGCCTCGAGCGACGGGGCCCGAGGGACCTCGTTTTCTGTCACCAATGGCTTCGGCCATGCCTCGTACCTTTATGAACTTGGACTTGAATTCAGGGAGTGCACCTGTGTGTTTTGTGAGTGGCGCTGAGAGAGGCCGTGAGAGGTGCCAGAAGAGAGAGACTAATTGTGGAAGAGCAGCCGTTGATTTTTAGTGTGAAGACCAGCTGGGGGCCACGGGAAATCGGCCGCAGCGGTGTAGGGAGTGGCTCCGTGCAGAGAGTGGGGCAGACCGGGGAAGGAAAGGACGCGGTGATTACGGGTGCGGCCGGAAAACACAGCCACACTGCAAATGGCAGTGCCAGGGAAGGCATATCACTCTGGGTTAAGGCGCCCTCCCAAGGAGGCGACGCTGATCACCACGTCATTACCAGAAACCAACACGGGGGTTTTCGTAACGATGCCATGCCCTTGGTTTCTCTGGAGGGAGCGATGGTGTTCCATGAATCACGCTGGGACGAGACAGCCGTGAAGGGTGGCCCTGAATGGGCTCTCCCCACCGGAAACCTGAAAGGTTCCCAGTGCTTTGTGTGACCCTAAAACATTTCACCAGAGGCCTGATGACGGACGGCAGCCCATCGGTCCAGAATTAATAACCAGTGATGGACAGCTGCCTCTCCAAAGAGACACCTTAGGGCATGCGAGCACAGGGCCGCTGTGCACCAGGGTGGTCACCACCATCTTCTCCGGGGCCGCTGGGCTTCACCACACCCTCCTCTAGAGGAGAGGGCCAGCCTTGGGTGACCACATACCCCACCCCCCGCCAACTTCATCATTCCCTTGAAAACGGGTGCTGGCCTGGCTTTCTCCACTGACACTGCACACGAGTCCACCTCCATCCCTCCCCCTGTGGCCCCTCAGTAAGCCAGAGGTTCGGGTCACTGCCCGGCACCTCCGTGTGCGCCTCCCCCGCAGCCTGCCGGCACCTGCCGCCATCACTTCTCACCTGCTTCACGGACGTCGCCTTCTCGCTCCTGACTCCAGCTCCCACCCCTCTCATCTGTCTTCCACCAGCAGCCCAGTGATCTTTCTAAATTGCAAATCAGAGCCACGAGTGTCCTCCTTAAAACCCTTTTAATGGCTCCTGAGGGCAGCGTTGTTCAGCCTTTTCAAAAAAGAAACCCCGTACACCGGTTTGATAAATAATGATAATAGCTACTATTTATCAATAGCGATGATTCCTATTTATCAATCACTTCCCGTGTGCCAGGCCCCGTGCACGCACTCATCCATTTAAACCCCTGCCAAAGCCTTCGTGTGCCTCCCATGGTACCCTTGAAAAAGTGTCTTGCAGGAGGTGACGTCACACAGCGGGGCCCAGATCTGGGTCCGGGTGGCACTGCCCAGTGTACAGGAGGCAGCGTCTCTGCTGCACACTCTCGCCGGCCCCTTCCTATCCTGACACCTCCCCAGGAGCCTGGGTCCCCTCTGCCCTCATTGTGATGCGTTCTTCGGGGACCCATTGCCCTGGAAACGAAGGATGGATGCCAGCATTCTTTCCTTGGCTTCCACCGCTGGCCTGTCATCCATCCACCCTCTTGTCTTGTTCCTTGCCTTTCTGCTTTGGGTTTCCTTCTGATTCTTGTTCCTCCTTGAGACTCAGCACAGAACCACCTCTTCCAGGAAGCCCTCCCTCATACCCCAGGTTGGATCTGGGGCCCCACCTGAGGATTCCTGCTGCACCAAGCAGGCATGTTCCTTGTCTTTCTCTTCCATAACCTGCATGTCCTCAGAGGGAATAGACCATGTCCCATTTCTCCCTTCCTTCCTTCCTTCCTTCCTTCGTTCAACAAACACTGATCAGACACCTGCTATGCAACAGGCCCTGTTCTAGGCGCAGCCAATGCAGTAGTGACAAGAACAGACGAGACCACATGCTCATTTATTCTGAAATAAATACTATATCCTCAAGAGGTCAGACATGAAGCCCTCACTCCCACAGCTGGAGCATGGGTCACCTTGGAATGCACATGCGTGGCCTGGGGGTCAGGTGGCCTGACCTCTAAAATCAGCTCTGGTGCTCAACTTGCTGTGTGTCCTTGGGCAAGTGGCAGGGCTTCTCTGAGCTGTGAAACAAGGCTAATGATTCAGACTTCACAGGGTTGCTGAGGGGACCAAATGGGGGATGGTCCTGGGCACTTGGCTGGTTTCCACTGATGAAATATCCTTTGCCGAGTGCACCCCCACCCTGCTCACCCCACTGTTTGTGAGCGTGGTTGTTTGCCTAGTCTCACGTCTCCAGTTCGGTTTTGAGGTGGCAGGTGCTCCTGTGGCATCCTGAGCCCTGGCCCCTGGGACGGCATCTTCTGCACCTCCCTGTCCCCTCCGTGGGGGTCCACGTCACGCCCCTAAGTGCAGCCATTTACACGCCTGCCATCACTGTATTAGATCGCCTGGCTCCTCTCTGCGTTTCCCAAGCAGTGCTTTATTATGCTGCTGAATTACTAACAGGGTATGAACCGAAGAATCCAGTCTTAAAACAATCCATTAAAAACCCCCGGAAGCAACTGAGGTATCCTTTAATAGGTGAATGGATAAGCAAACTGTGGTTCATGGAGTGAAATCCAGCAATGAAAGGAAATGACCTATCAAGCCACACAGACACCAGGAAGTTTTGCATGCATGTGCCGGGTGAAAGAAGCCGGTCTGAAAGGGCTGCATACGGTAGGGGTCCAGCTACGGGACATTCTGGAAAAGGCAAAATCATGGAGTCAGCAGAAAGACCAGCGGTTGCCAGAGATGGGGGAGCAGCGGGGCTGAGCAGATGGAGCACGGGGGGTGTTTAGGGCAGTGATGTCAGTCTGTATGACGCCATGATGATGGACACATGTCATTATACAGTTGTCCGAGCCCGTAGAATGTGCAACCCCATGCACGCGTGAGCCCCAGTGTGCACTGCGGGCTTTAGTCAATCGTGGGGCATTGGCCTGGCTTCGTTAGTCGCAGCGGGTGCTGCTGTAAACCCGATGCCAAGCGGGGATGGGGGGAACCCAGCACATGGGGGGGCCGGCATCCCTGCACTTTGCACTCAGTTTTTCTGCAAACTTAAAAATACTCTCAAAAATCAAGTCTATTACTGTAATTTTTAAGAGAGAAAAGAGGGATTACCTTGGAATGATATAAATCTCAGGGTAGGAGACGCACAGGGCCCTCTGCCGGGATTTTGGGTGGGGAGTTCTTGAGCTGCAGAGGCAGGATGGGACCCGTGGAGGACGGGCCCACACCGTCCTCAGTGTGTCCATGACCAGAGCCCCGAACTCCAGGACCAGCCCCAGCACCAGCCAGAGTCCCCTGCATGGAGGTCGGTGCAGCGTAGCCTTGTAGAAACATCCTGCAAGCCTGGTCTATAGCTGAACATTCTAGTAGCCATATTAAATAAACATATTTTAGTAATAGGTCTTATCAAAATATATTATCATTTCAACATGTAATTAATATTAAAAGGTTAATGGGATAGCTTATCTTTTTCCTTTCTTTTTGTGCTAAAGTCTTCAAAATCTGGTGAATATTTAACACTCACATCTGGATTCAGACCGACCGTATCTGAAGTGTGTGGCAGCCTCCAGTGGCCTGGGGTGACCAGAGTGGACAGCACAGCTCAGAGGTCACAGAACGATCTGGGGGGGCATGGTCTGAGTTCCGGGGGGAAAGGCTGCCTTTTTCTTCCTTCCCACGGTGAGGGGAAGCCAATTAAAATTAATTTTTAGGATTGCTCCCATCTCACAGCCTCCTTGGGGACAAGAGTCTGTGCCCAAGGTCCTGTCGGCATGCGGTGGAGGCAGGCCTGTCTGGCAATGCTGCTGCCTGGTGGTCCTGCTGCAGTGGGTGGGGTCCCCCATCTTCATTGTGCTTTGCTGATTTGAGAGACGAGGAAGTGTCAGGGGAAATGGGGCTCATGGAGCTGCGGCCCATCTCTGTGCCACAGAAACCTCCTGTGCAGAAAATGCTCCTGGCAAGACCCCCAAACGAAATGGGGCTGCTTCTAAGACAAGCACCCTGGTCCCAGAAGACCCCTCCCTTCCTGTGCCCAGGGCAGGCATCAATAATCAATCTCAGCTCTCTCTGAGGCAGCGTCTCTATGATTCTCTGCACTCCACATCCTCTGGCAGACGATCCTGATGGGTGGACTGGTGGCACCCCTTCCCACGGGTAAACCCTGCTACCTGCTCCACAGGCTGGCCCGTCTGATCTTCCCAACCCGACTTCTCATAGCTGCTGTCTCCCCCTGGGCTTCCAACTCCAGCAGCATCAAACGATTCTTCATTTCCTTCCACAGCGAGAGGGGCCACCAAGGGCTGGGCAGGCTGTTCACTGTGCCAGGGTTCTCAGTCGAGGGATGAGCGGGGAGCATGGCCTCCAGCCCAAGGCCATGCTCCGAGGCATCTGTGCACCTGAGACAGAGGCCTTGCCCGTGCCAGGGGTGTTCTGTGGACATCCAGCCCCCAGGACTGTGCCCGCGCATGTCCTTCTGCCTGGGGAGCCCTTCCCCGACCCTTTCGCCCCTCCTCTTTGAAGCCCTGCTCCAGTTCCCTCACCCTCCCAGCCTAGGGGTGAGCGCCATAGCTCCCCTGCGTCTCTCCCTGGGGCTCAGCTCAGTCACTCGTAGGTAAAACCCAGTGGGGTCCATTTCTGTCCCCAGGCAACCATGAACTTGAGTCTGAAGGCTGAGTCTGATTTTTCTCTGCATCCCCAGCACCCAGCCTGGGGCTGGCCAAGTGCACTGACTCGAGCTGAGGAGGCATTTCCGATGGAGCTGTCAGAGCGACCCGGCCCCAGCAGCCAACACAACAGTCACCATCTGTCGGTGCTCACCCAGAGCCATGTGCTGCCCGAGAGATGTCCTGTGTACTATCGCCCTCTCCGTGGGACAGGAGGTCTGGGGTGTTCCTGCCTTCTGAGACCTAAGCTAAATCCCTGAGGGAGGCCAGGGAGCCCACTGGGTGGGCCTACGGGCCCTGGAAGCAGCCAGTCTGGTTTGAGTCCCAGCCCTGCCACTCACCCGTTGAGAGCCTCGGGTGAGTTGCCTAAACTCTCTGGGCCTCGGTTTCTTCGCTCTGAAATGGGTGCAATGCTGGAACCTGTTGCTACGGTCGTTACAGGAATCGAACATGAGCCCTCACATCGACACACTCACCAGCTAAGTTCTCAAGACATGCGAACTTCTCAGGCAGAGGGGCTGGGGCCTGGCTCTGGGGACCACGCTGTCAGACAGGGGCGCACCTGCGCTGAGCCTCCGCTTCCTCATCCACCTGGAATCCACTCCGTCTTTTCCAACTCGCGGAAGGGCCTGCAATGTGGCAGTGCTTTGCATTGTCCCTAATAAGCTTGGAGCTGTGGACCCTGAGATTTCCACAGTGCATTCAGGGGTCCCCCCAGCCCCGCAGACCTGTGAAGAAGTATGACTTGAGGCAGAAGATCTGGAGCTTTCATTGGATCCACAGGAAGACCCCCAGCTAGAAAGCCAGAGAAGCCCTGAGGCTGAGAGGGGACCGGAGGGGAGTCCTGGTGGCCTTGGGGTTATGGGGGAGCCTGGCCCGTGGGCCTGCCAGCCTCAAGGCTGGGCCTCTCGGCACTGTCGCCGGCTTGGACTCTGGGCAGCTGGCTGATTGGGCTCGACTGAGGCCATGGTCCAGCCTCGGGGCCCCGGGGTGCCCTAGGTGGAGGGCGGGGGAGGCAGGCATGGGTCCTCATGCAGGGCAAGCACAGGTTGCCACAATTCCACACCGTGAGCCCACCTTACCACAGCCACAGAGAGAGCTCGGGGGGGAAACACATCCCTAAATAAATAATAAATATAGGCAGAAAAAAATAATATAGAAAGCACTTGCCTTGTTCAGGACTTTTGACAGGCCCGCTCTGCCCGCTCTGCCCGCTCTGCCCGCTCTGTCTCTCCCAGTTTCGGCCTCTGCCTTCCACATGTTGCACATGTTGCCATAGAAGCCCTAGTCAACTCACAGCCAGCACCTTGTGTCGGGAAGTTCTCAGCACCCAGCTCGCAGCTCTCCACGGACCAGCAGCTGGGGACACCCGGTCCCTCTGGGGGGAAATGTAGGGCGGAGGGCTGGGCCTGCTAAGGCGCTAAGGGACTAGAACAGGTAGGTGTCCGCCCCTGTTCATGGGAGCACAATTCACAAACACTCACAGGGCGAAGCAGCCCAAGCGTCCATTGATGGGTGAGTGAACAAACAGAATGTGGTCTGTTCACGCAGAGGCATATTGCTCAGCCTTAAAAAGGAAGGGGATTTGGACACGCGCTACAAGGGGCATGAGCCCTGAGGACGTCGTGCTCAGTGAAGCTAGCAGCCACAAAAGGGCGAAGACTGCACGATCCCACCTATGGTAGGTCCCTACGGAGGCCAAACTCATGGAGACCGGAAGTGGGATGTGGTCACTGGGGCAGGGGGAGGGTGGGTGGGGAGTTCATGTTTCCTGGGGATGGAGTTTCGGTTTTGCAAAATGAAAAGGTTCTGGAGATGGAGGGTGGTGACGGCTGTACAATGGTGTGCCGGGACGTAATGCCACTGAACGGCATGCTTTGACGAGGCTAAGCTGGCAAAGTGTATGTTACGTGGATTTCAGCACAATTACAAATAAAGAGCTGTTCGTCCGCTATGAGAGTGATTTTTGGGTCCTTGGATGGCGCGCACTGAGGTGCTGTGGGCTCAGGGAGCAGCCCCCCAGGACTGGGGAGTGGAGCGGGAGGCTGGGAGTGCTAGCACCCAGGAGGCAGGGGGGCAGGTGCTGTGGGCTGCTGGAGCCTCTCAGGTGAGCGGGTCGCCCACAACCCCAGTTTGCCCAGAACGGAGGGGGCTCTGGGACGAGGGACTCCCTGTGCTGAACCTTGGTGTCCTCAGCCTGGGGCACAGGGCAGCTGGTTCCTCGGGTGTCACAAAGCACAAACTGGGTTCACCTGCTGCCAAAGAAAGCAGCTGCTGCCGAGGCGGGGGCAGGGAGAGGCAGATGGGGGGGGTGGCACTCAGAGGACTGGGGAGCAGACAGGAGACGCAGGCACCTTCCTGCTCCGGCAGGGCAGCCAGCAGGGAGAGCTGACCAGTGGGTAGCAGGCTTCCAGCCTTCCGTCACGGAGCAGAGAGGACGAGATAGGGCTGGCCTGAGAGACGGTGGCTTGATGTCTGTCGGCCCCCTGCAGTGACTCCATCCCCACTGACCACCAAGGTCACTGTTGCCCAGCTTAGCTCCTAACCCGCTGCTGACCATTTAACATATCACGTTTGGGGGTCCTGGCCTCTGTCCCACCCCAGCTGGACTCCACCTTCCCTGAGGGTGGGTTGGGATTATACCTCAGTCGTTGTTCTAACCTGATAATAAAAATACAAATTACCCATCACGCTTGGCGCCACGCTGAGGTTTGCGTACTCGTGGTGTTGAATTCTGGCTACAACCTGTCCCCACGTTGCAGTGGAGGGCACCGGGCTCCAAGACAGCAGACAGTTTGCTCGAGGCCACAGAGCTCTGCGGGTGGTCGAGTGTAAAAGGAAGTTGGGGTGCACCTCTCTGGTCCCTCACATCCCGAGGCCAGCACTCAGGAGCGGCTCGATTTCGCACATTGGTTCCCTGCCCCACGAGAGGACCGAGGCCCACCCCGCTCCCCGCCCCTCCGGGAGGCTGCCAGTTCCAGGAACTTCCCTGGGGAGTCGGTGGGCGGCTGAAGACGGAGTTGCTGACTCGGTTTCATTTCTCGGATGCTGGGCGCGGCTGTCTTCTCACCCTCGCTATCCTATCGCGGGCCCGTGGTGAGAATTAATCTCGGAGAAGGTGAGAGAATGCAAGACAAGCTGCTCTGAGTTCCGCATAAAAATAAAATCTGGGGATGAATGATGTGGGAGATCCGTCATTTCTGTCTGACTTGCAGGAGGCTGTTTCTTTCTGTGTGAGTCTAATGCAGGAGATATACGAGCTTGTTCCTGGACAGGGTGCTGGGATCCCCAGGGGCTCGCACGAAACCGGGGCACAGGATGAGAGCGTGCGTGTGAGCGAGCGAGCGAGAGAAGGGAGCACGGAGGGAGAGGCGGCCTTGGGTATAAAAATGACAGATGCTCTGGTGTAAAAGGTGACAATTTGCCTACACAGTGAAATGGCTCTGTCAAGACTTCAGGGTACGCGGGGACTTGAATGCAGAAAGGAGGCATTTGGAGATGCAGGCTGCCCCGAGCTCCTTCGGGCGCCACGGAGCCCCAGAGGTGGTGTTTTGTAATTTTGCCTTACGATCTGTGAGGGTTTGTCACGGCGCTCATCGGCCTGATGACGACGGGAACGCAGTCGCTCCCTCTCAGACGCCAGGCTCTCAGGGATCACAGGCTGTGGTGGTGGGCTGGACGCCGCGAGGGCCTGGGTGTGGTGGCCCCATTGCAGCTTCTGGGGAGTGAGCTCGGCTCCCTGCCGGCCCTGCCGCTGCTGCGAGCTCCGGGAAACAGCCCCCACGGTCCCTCCCTGGCCCCCCTTCTCCTCCTGGGCCCAGCCTGAGGAAGGGGCCACCTCCGGGGCCAGCCGCCTGCTGCACGTGGGCCCTTGATCTTCACAGGCCCGGATGGCTGCCCCCGGTGGGTCGGTGGTGCCCACCCTTGTTCCTCAGAGTTGCCATTCTCAACGGGGAAATTTAAAGCCCGTGTTTATTATGATAATGCGCCCGTTCCCATGGACACCGGCGAACTGCACAACCAAGATTAATGGAGGGCCATCGAGACCGGTCCTAAAAGATGGTCCCTCTTGTGGGTGACGGTCTGTCACGCGGCATCCATTAGTGCCGGAGCGCAGGGTCCTCATCACGTTGGTATCATTGGGACCCACGCGCCACTGCAACATGGCATTTCCACCACACATCAACAGATCATTTCTCCACTGCTCAAGGCGTCGTAAATTGGACTTATCGCTCAGCTGCTGGCATAAATAAGTCCCTTTGATAGTTAGTGGAAGACGTTATGACACTCCAGGGTACAGGAGGGGACATTGGCACTGTCATTTTTTCCTCCAGCCCTGGCACCCTGGCGCCTGTGATCTTTCTGGAGATTCAGGGCACGTGCTCTTCATTACGGCTTGGGCACCAGGGACTTGTTTTTTTTGCAAGATTAATGAGTGCCACGGAAATTCTCCAGCGCATCTCGATAATTAAGTCTTTGTTTATCAAAAAACAAGTTATATTAGGAGCAGAAAATTCGCAGTAATTATTCATAATTCTAACAATTCAAGTATAGCTACCTCATTTGCCTGGGTAATTCTGCTTTTTAATTTCTTGCATACATTTGCATATTAATTTTGCCCGTCGGCTGCAGCAGGCTTGACAGTTTGCTGTTATGTGATGGTTTTCACAGGGGTGCGACTCAGATGGGTGGCATTTCGACTGGGTGCAATGATAAATTATGAATTTTCTAATTTGCTGCATAATGAAGTAACCCCTTCCAACCCAATTAAAAAGAATCACCAGGATCAGCTTTTTATTTTTTTTTTGGTCAATATATATTTTCCAGGTATTTTGTTTCCTTTTCTCTGCTAGTCTCAGAAAAGGCTCATGTATTTTTTTTCCCTTAAAAGAAAAAAAAAACACCTCACCAGTGTTGGCATTTGCAGCCTTTCCAAAGGACGGTGACTTTCCGTGCATCGAAGGGGACTTAGGATGTCCCCAGGGGGCACACAGGCCTTCGGTTGGCCACCGATCTACCTGCCTGGCCAGCAGAGACATTCAGTTGTCCCTCCTAGCCCCCCCCCAAAAAGTTTCTGCTCCTTTTGGGTGGCAGCGATGCATGGGTGTCCAGGCCTGGTGGCAGATAGCGCATGTCGGAAGGGAGAAAGGGGTGAGGTCTATTCCAGCCTTTCAAGTTTCTCCTACCCACAGACTAAGTACCAAAGCTCTTCAAGCTTCTTCCTTCTTAAAAACAGTCAAGGACCACAGAACAGGAACAATAGCAAGTAAACAACCCCGCCAAAACCTGCCCCGGGGAACACGGCTCTTGCTGACAGAGCTGATGGAGCTGACAGGAGGCTGGAGAGGAGGCCAAAACGTGCAGAAGTGTGTTGGGTTGGTGTCCACGGTCAGGTTGGAGCGATGGATGAGCAGGCTTTGGAAGGGACAGTCGCCGTGGTGAGGGCTGTGGCATTCCTATTTCCCACACCAGGATCCAGGCAGCAAGGCTGTGTGCCTTCCTGCCTTTCCAGATGGTTCTGCCGTAATGCACATAACATCTTCTAATGGTGCAAAAAAAGAAAAAAATTACAGGAGAGCTTTGTACTGTCTTGTCATTCGGATGTAAAACAACTCCTGCAAGTGGTGGGGTTTGCACCGAGCTTAGCCATGACCAGAGCGCCCCTCTGCATGGGGCCGTGCAGCCCGAGCACAGGGAGGGAGACCCGGGCTTTTCTGCTGGCAGGAACACCTCTGCTCCCCGCTGAGACACAGGAAGCGTGGGTCACATGAGTTCGAGCCCAGCACCTGCTGAGGAGGCCTGCCCTGGCTGTCAAGCATGCTATCATGTCTCAGATGCAAGCCTGATCCTTGGGCAGCGAGGATGACCCCTCATTGGAGGGTGCAATTCAGTTCCGTCACGTCTGACACTGTAAACGCCTTATGCCAGGTGCAGGCTCGGGAGGCCTCTGGATTAGCAGAAACCACAAGGACCAGCTGGTCCAGTGTCTGTTGGATTCCTTTGCATAATACTCCCATGAAAGAATGTCCAGACTTCCCTTGCATGCCTCCAGGGCTGGGGGCCTCACTGCTTCCCTTTGTAAGCCTCTCTGCCTTGAGATAGTTCTACTTGTTTGAAATCACTTTCCCATATGCCCCCTTACAATTTCTGCCCACTGGCCTTATTTTCCTCCTGTTTCCGTGTTAGGCTTTGCCTCTTGTTTTCTGGGGTCTATAGACTGACCTTTTAGCCAGGCCCTGGGGCCCTTGTGGTCACAGACTGGCTCACAGTCTTCGAATCCCTCTGGCCTCATGCAGGGCCAACTTCCCCGTAGATGCTGAAACAATGGTTGCTGGCTGCTACTTAAGCACTTCAGTGAATTCATTGCAAAAGCCAACAGGACGGGGCAGGGGGATGAACGGTACCAGGGCGCAACCTCACGGAAGGGGGCTGATGAACTCCGAACAAAACAGTCCCATCCCTACAGGTGCCGGTGGGACAGGATGGATGGGGACTTTGTCGCGCTGTCCTCGCTTGGATTTGGAGGTTTACAGTGCTTCTCTTTTTAGTGTCTACAACCTGGTTAAGACTTAAGTGCTGTCTTTAGTACCTACTTACTGGCGAATTGCAGCAGTAGGCCGGCCACTAGCGTCAGTCTTCTTCTATTTTAGCCCATTTCGATCACCAAGATGGTCTTTCCATGTTTAGTCAATAATAGCAACTGGGCGTGGACCGTGTGTAGGCTCTGTGCCCTCAGGGAGCTCGGTCCCTGTCCCCTGCAGGCTGGCGCTTGTGAATCGGAAGAGCTGGGTCTAGACATCATTTCCAGAGACCGGCGTGATGCAGAGGTACAGCACTGGCATCTAGAGTTTCCAGGACCCTGGGCCCCTAATGTAAGACCTGTCTTAGGGCCGGGCAATTAGACATCTGGGTTGTAACATCTATAAAACCAATGGACAGAGAGGGCCTCATGGGAAAAGCTCTGTACAATTTAAACTCTTAAACAGAAGTTAAAAAGCACATAAAGAAATTCAGTACAATAAGAGACAGCCAATATACCCATCACATGCGAGAAATTCAAACCCAAGGAAATAAAAATAATGGCAATAACTAACGTGTATTGAAGGCTGAGTATTGTACGTGCGAGGCACTGCTCCAAATGATTTTTACGTATCGACTCCCTTAAACGCCATAAAAACTCCATAGCGTGCGCACTGTGATCGTCGTCATTGTCAATCACAAGGAAATCAGCGTGTAGTCAAGTGAACCCAAGGCCACCTAACGAGGTGGCCGCAGAGCTGGAACTGATCTAAAGCGTCTGAATTGCTCCTGCCTAAGTGCCACCTTACTCAGGCTGCTGTCGATGAGCCTGAGAGAGTTTAGGAATAACCGCATTTAGAAGTCTCAACTAGAGTAAGGTCAAAATACCATCCTTGATGTATAGCTTGTTGAATACAAGAACCTACCTACAGAAAATATAGCAAATAAAAGATAGAGTTATTTGTTTTAAGTTGAAGAGAGTATACAAGAGATTAGAAAGAGATGGAGAGAGAACTAGCAAACTGGAATCTGCCAGTGAGGAATCGCTCTCCCTCACCCCGAATGTGGCCTCAGGGAATCAGAAAGAGCTGGCCTCAAAGGGATGAGGAGTCACAGGGAGCAGATTGGAAAGTCCGAGCAGTGTAAACAATCTGAATTCAGACGTTCTGAGCGAAATTACAGAACGGTTCGGGTCAACAGAAACGAGCATTGCAAGAGCTGTTCTGTGCAAAATGGTGTGCTGAGAGCGCTTCCCATTTGTTCTTATTTCATTCATTTCTGGATTACATGTATGTATGAGTTTTCCCATCTTATAGGGTCTCCGAAGTTTTAAGTAGTATGGTAAGGGCTCAATAAATCTCTGTTGAATGAAGGCTCGGCCCTCCGGCCAGCCAATTAGGGGGCCACAGGTGGTCATTTCTCCTCTGTGAGCTTCTTTAGTTTTTCCTCGCGTTTCAAGGAAAGTGGTAAAGCTTGTCCTTCTTACCTTACCACACTGTTTACATTGACGTCTTCAGGAGTAAGAGAGGCAGAGAGAAAGAAAAAGGCACCCTGGCCATTTCCCCCCCTTATCTCTCTTTGAATCTGTGACCATTTGCTTTATGGTACCCTGACTTCTTCATATTTTGTTATCTTTTTAAAAAATTAAAATTTTACTATTTGGAGGGTAAGATAGCAGGTAATATCCAAGGACGTGTAAGATTTAAACAGGACAGAAAACCTGTTTAAAGAATTGAAAACCTCTTCTTTTCCTGCTGGCGTGTCCTGGCTCAGTGTCAAGTACCTTCAGACCAGTCCGCACTGACCTGCGCGCTCATGTCTACGTTGCTCTTTACAAAGACGGTAACCCGTTACACACAACACCACCCACATGTTCCTATTAATATATCCAAGGAGCCTTCCCACAGCAAGTCGTTATATCCATCTCATTCTTTATAACTACTGCGTAATATTTCACAGCATAGTTACAACTCAAATCATTTAGTTACTCCGTATTAAAGGATGTTTATGTGGGTCCTACATTTTTCTATTTTAAATAATTCCAAGATGTACATCTTTATAAATGCTCCTAGAAACATGTATCTAATATTTCTGCTGGATATTGTTTGAGAAGGGGAGTTTGGGGGTCAAAAGAGTTTTGAATTTACAGTTTAGTTAGAAGTTACTGAATTTCCTTCCCCCAAAAAGGTATAGTTAGAGGTTTGTTAGCACTCTGCCAGAGTTTACCTCCCTTGGGAATGTTTGTCCTCATCGCTCTCTGGGGTAGTGAATGTAATAGGTTACAGAACATGTAAGAAGGACCCGTGGACATGGACAACAGCGGGGATGTGGGGGTACGGGCTGAGGGGGGCGAAGTGGGGAAACTGGGACAACTGTAATAGCATAAGTCATAAAAATTAGGCTACAGGATCAGAAATAAGAGGACTTTTAAGAGGCAACAAAAAAAAAGGAAAAACCATAAAAATCAGAGCAAATGAAGAAGAAACATGTATTTCAATCACTCATTTACTTGTTGTGATGCTGAACATGCTGTATGAAGGTCGCTCACTCCGTCCTGCCTTGGAGCCGGGGCTCAGCAGGGGTTCTGGTCATCAGCCTGGCCCCCACGGGCTGGGGGAAGTGAGGTCCTCCCAGAGGAGGTGATGCACGAGCCGAGACCTCCAACACGGGGAGGAGTTAGGCAGGCAGAAGGGCGAGAAAGAAGTGTTCGGCTGAAATTCAGTGAATCTGAGATGTAGAAGAAGCACCCACTTTATAAAAAAATCAGTTAAGTACTTCTAAATCTTTGTTTTGTAATTTCCTGGATTAACCTTATTCGTAAATCTGTAGTCTCCCATGGCAAAAAGGCAAGGTAGAAACTTAGGACCTAATGCCACTAGGAATTCCAACAACAGAGGCCAGATCATGGTGATTGAAACAAATATGATTTTTTATTTTTGCCACTTAGTGAGAGAGTGTAGAAGGAGGCAGCTGCTAGCATGGGCTCGGCAGCTTAAGGATGTTTACAAATTTTTTTTTGTCTTTTCCTCATAGTGCCAAGATGGCTGCTGCATCTCCAGCTCTTCGGTCTATATCACCAGGGGCAAGGCTTCAAGGACATACCTCCCAGCTGAGTAAGCTCCCTTTGTAGAATGTTCCGGAAAACCCCATCCAACATTTTCCACCTCTATTTCATGGGCCACACCATTGCGAGGGAAAATGGGAAATGTGTGGTTTTTTTTTTTTGTAAGTTGGAAAATTGCTACCTGCCAAAATATAGGGGTTTTGTTAGTGAGGAGAGAAGGGAAAATAGATTTTGAATATTTATTAGCAGTCTCTGCCACAGACCTCCACAACCCTTCTTTTCTTTTCGTGCCAGTGATGCAGAATTAAGTGGCAAATTGAACCCCACTTTTGTTTCTTGCTAATTGTTCTTAGAAAATGCCCTTTTCACTCTGAGCCCATGGCAGCCCATTGCAGAGTGTCCAGAAAAAAGGGAAGAAAGAAACCTGGAAAATTCTGAGTCATGGACTATTTCCTAAATTACAGTGAGAAAACGGACCTTTCCGAAATAACAGCACCGGAAGGATCTCGTGTTTTTCCTCGTCTGCCGTGGTTTTGAGTTGGCAATAGTCACTTTTTCAGTCCTTAAAATACTAGAGGGCTTTTAGTCAGGGCTTTTAAAGTAAACTCATTCATGAGAGAGTTTATCTCTGGTCTGTATTGTCTTTTCTTTCTGTAAATACCACAGAACCAAGTGTTTGCTTTGTCATTTGTTAGTTTAGTTATTCATTCTGGGTTCCATTCCGTAGCCAGACAGCTGGGTTATGGAAATGCCGGGGACGAATTCCCCATAGATCTGAGCACTGAATTTTCCACAGAACTTGTCTGATTTTTTTCTTTAACCAGGACAAGCTAACTAAATTTTAAGGAAACTTTAGACACACAAAATAGTATCTTTGGCAATGACGTGTTATGGAAATCAGGAGGGAATTTCTATGCTCGTGGGAAATCACAGGCTTGAATCCGAAGTGACCAGGTCCAAGGAGCAATGGAAGCCTTATCCATGGGCTTAGATGACAGAACCACGCCCAGCCAAGCCTAGGGGAGCACTTCATAGTTTACAAGGAACACGTGTGTGTGTTCTCGTATTGTGACGTCAGGGCAGAATTCATTGGAGGAGAAATGGTCGGTATGCAGGCTATGGGTGGCTGTTTTAGCCACATGGAAGTATGCCCTGGAATTTATGATAAGTAATAATTTGATAAAAGTACCAATCATTTCAGTGTCATGTAAGCTTCCTTGATATGGAAGCCTGAAATTTCCTTTACAAGCTTGCCCTGGCAAGGGGTTATTTGAAAACATTTATTTATCCATCCAAGAAATACTTACAGTATGTTTACTACGTCAGTACTTTCAATGCTTGAAAGTACTTCTCATCTGGCCACTCAGCAACCCAGGGTTTAGCCTCGTTTCCGAATGAGGTAGAGACTATTGTCATCCAGGGTTACAGCTGGGGACTCTGGGGACCAGAGTGAGCAGGAGCAGTAGCAGGGTGACGAACGCTCAGCTGTTGCGCTTCGGTGCCCCCTGATTCTGAAGAGTGATGTGTTGGTGAGCAAAGTTTTTGGGGCCAGGTACTTCCCTCTGCTTCCACTCAGAATCTTGAGGGTCCTGACCATGTCCTGTCCTGGATGGTGAGCTCCAGCAGGACAGGATGACATGTGGACCCTTATGACACCCCCCCCCCCCAAGGCTAGAACACTGAGCTTTATACTTGAGACTTGCTGCACACACGCTGGTTTACTGGTAACAAAACCACTTAATCAATGGTTGTGCAGGTGACAGTCATCAGAACCCTGGGCAGTTGGGGAGAAGGATTCAGAAGAGACCCTGATGTCACACAGGGGATTAAGGAAGAAAGGCCACTAACGAAGAGGGACATCTGTTTGTGTTGGCGGTGGCTCCAGGTTCATGTTGACGTCAGATGTTCTAAGTAAAGGCAAATTCAGAGCTGAAGCTGCTGGGAACAGAGGTTCAGGGAAAAAGGATGGTGATATTTTGTGGCTATTGACTTCGTTCAGCTAAAAGGAGCAGAGTGCGTATTTAGGAATGTTGGTACATTGCGTGAGTGGCAAGGTGTTGAAGGTGATTACTAGGATTCCCTAATCGTTGAAGGACAGTGTAGAGCTATTTAATGACCAAAAAACCACCCCAGAAAATGGGGAAAAATAAACTTTAATGACTCACACGTATTAATAAGTCAAAACAAATGAATTCTGTGCTTTAATTTGGTCATATTTTAACTCTATCAGATGTGAAAAGCCCCAGATGTTGAGTTGCATTAACATGGAATTAGTCGTGCAATGGCACATTTTTAAAAATAGTTATTTTTCTGTGCTTCAAATTAAAAATTTTAAAGAAATTAGTTACGAGGGCACAAAGCACATTATGTGCAGTTTTCTCAGGCTGATTATCAACAGGCCTATTTTCTTTTTATTAAGTGATTTCTGGGTTCTTCTTTTGTGTGAGGAAGATTAACCAAATTGGTTTCTTATTTGTTTATTGACTGAGGCTGGAAATGCGGTACGACCAGAGCGCGGGGAGTGGGCCCGCCACCCACACCTCAGGCGGATCCCACTGAAGGCGAGACTCTGGGAGCCTGTGTCTCATCACACGGTGTCTTCTGCCCGGGTCTAGCATCCGTGCAGAGCCCGACGAAGGGCACCTTGCAAAGGGGGAAGTCCCCGCCCCCTGCATTGTTACTTTACCAACAGGAGAGAAGCTCGGAGAAGTCACTGGCCCCACCTCAGCTGCCCAGCTGTTCATGGAAGAGCCAGGGGCAGGAAGCAAACCTGCCCATGTATCCCTGTTGCTGTATTTCATTTTGCTTTCTTTTCTTTCCCATTTTAATTTTATTTTTGTTCTTGACACTATGACAGATGTCCTCATTTTTCTCCCCCTTGCCCCCCTCCACTCACCCCCCACCCCTGCTTCCCTCCGGCCATCGGGGCACCTCTGTTGTCTGTGTCCAGGGGTCGGGCGTGTACGTGTGTCCTTCGGCTGGTCCCCTCACTTTCTTTCATCCGGTCTCCCCCCACTCCCGTCAGCTGTCTGTCTGTTCCATGTGTCCAGGCCTCTGTTTCTGTTTTGTTCATTCGTTTATTTTGTTCATCAGACTCCACATGTAAGTGAGATCACATGGGACCGCTTGAAAAGCAAGGCCCAAATTCTTAAGGAGGCCTGCGGGGTGCTGCGGTTCCGGCCCCAGTCGAGTCTGGCCTCCACGGTTCTGCTCCCAACATGGGCCTCGCCTCAGATCCTGGACGACATCTGGCTGTGGCACAGGGCCTTTGCACGTGCACAGGGTCCAGTACCACGTTCATTCGGTCAGGCCGGAGGCCTGCAGGTCTTGGCCTCACTGGCGCCTTCCGCTGCTCGGGCTGGCCAGGTCTTCCCGTTTCACCCCGTTGTTTACCTTCCGCCCCAGAGTGCCCATCTCATTGCTCACATTCCGCTGGCAAAGCGGGTCATGTCGCCGAGCCTGATGCCAACGGCAGTGGCAGTCTGATGGCAGAGAGTGGCTAGAAACCACCTCTTACGGGGAAAGTGGGACAGGTAATGTCATTGACCACAAAGGCCTAGCAAACACTGGGCTCAGGGCGCACCCAGGAATTGGTGGCAAAACGGAAGTAAAAGAAAGGAGGAGGGGCAGGGAGAGAAAGTCTATTCATAATGGGGCCCCAGTGAGCAGGGAGAGGGACGTGTGGACAAATGTAAGGCGACGACGTGGCAGTTGCCCGGATGCAGCGGGGCCAGGAATACAGTGAAAGGAGCAGACCCCGATGCCCAGTGACCCGGGGTGCAAATGCACGCCGAGCTGGCAACGTGGCCTGCCATTCACCAGCCCTCCGATCTCTCCCCTGATGTTCCTGTTGATGGGGATTTTGCTTTCTGTTTGGGATCGCTGCGAGGGACGGCAAGGAGAATGCGAGTCTGTAGGCGCTCAGTAAATGGTTGTCCCCATCACAATCTGCCGCGTGTAAAATGCCTGTGGGGAGGGTCTGGAGTGGACGAGTCCGTGCCCCACTCAGGTGGCCTTTCCCCGTGGCCACAGCTGCTGACAGCTCCCAGCTGCCCCCCTTTTCTGAAGAACAGCCTTGGTCAATGGGTAGCTGGTGAATGGCTGATCCAGGGGTGACAAAGTCACACTCCTGTTTTGAGGTGAGGACAACTCTATGGGTGTGTTTATGTGCCAGAGGTCCCAACCCACCTGAGGAGCCGTTCAGGGCCAGGACTTGACCTGCGGCGGCACGCTTGTTAGCTCCTTCCTCCCTGTCCCTCAGCCTTCCTCCATTAGGGATCTTTCCAGAAGAGCAGTCTGTCCCAGTGAATCGTGTGACCGGGCTCGGGATCCTGGTCACAGCTTCTGCTCTAAAGAAAACCTGACCTCGGGTGGCCTTGGCCACACCTGGGCTTTCCATCTTTGAGTTTCCTCTCTTGGCAAACACACTGCTCCTCATCAACCACACGCCCTCGATCAAATGCACACTCCCTGCAAGTGGCAGCAGGCCCTGCCCTTCCCATGTGCCTCGCTGTGCACGGGGCTCTTCTCAGGTGGCTGCCCGGCGTAGCTGTGATGGGCAGCCGTGGTGGACTCCAGGCCCGTTTCATGGAAGATAGACACCCACAGCTGTCTCTGGTCACCTTGCGACCTGGTGCCTTCCCGGCTTCCCGCTGGGCCCGAGGGGATGCAGGTCTTTAGCCCGGGGAGGGGTACGTGAAGGGAGGCCCACCTGCCCCCAACCCTGCCCAGGTTAAAGCAACGGTTCACGGCGCATCGCCGCGTTTCGCCCTCTCCATCTCGCACGCGATGGGGACACATTTTGGAAGTCGCTTACGGCCCAGGGCCCAGGAATGCGTGGGCGGGGTCCCTGGCACCCAGGCCGCTCTCCTTACCTTCCCCCGCGGCGCGGCGCACCCCAAGAAAGCAGCTCCGAGCTGCATCTGTCAGCCTCGAATTCACCGAGCTGTTTGGAAGCAAAACCAAGGGAAACAAAACTGATTAGGGAAAGATCTGCTTTCAGAAAACCTATTTCTGTCACAGGGGGATGGATAAATAAAATAATGTTTCAATAATTTATGCAGGCTGCACGCGAAGAAGCGTCGGAGATGCGAAACGAGGACGCCACACAAAGAACAAGTGAAGTTGATCGCTGCTTTAATCAGTTCGGCTGATAATTCTAAAATAAATTGGAAAAATCAGTCTTGCTCTCAGCTTTTGAATGATGATGGGATGGTAGGGAGATGTGTGTTCTCTCTCCTGGAAAATGCTCGTTCTTCTTGGTCCCTCCAAGGACACAGTCCTCAGTCTCCGAGGTCCCCATCCCTGGTGATCCCCGTCTTCAGGACTCCATGCACGGTTCTCAGGTTTGGCCCCTCACACCTGCCTCGCCGAGCGTGCTTTCTGTTGGAACAGTCTGGGGCTCCGTGTGGACTGGGCAGCCAGGTATCGGGGCAGTGAGCTGGGAAGTCTGTTTTGCAGGTTGCCCCACCTCCCCAGTCAGCGCTGAGATGGCCCTGGAGCAACAGCGGGAAAGACAGAGACACCTATTTTAATCCTGTTCCGCAGGCACTCTCCCCTGGCAAGTCAACCACCCCGGTGTTGCCGGAGACTTCAGAGAAATAGAAAAATAATGACGGTGGTGGGTGTGGTTTGAGGTCCCCTTGGTAAGACGGGACCTCAAAAGGGACTTTGTCAATACACCTTGTTCTCCAAACCACAGCCCGTAGGTTCGCTGCTGTGTAATGTGAGGGGCTCGTTTTCCAGCCTCCTGCCCTTCTCCCAGCTCTTCACACGTCAGGCCACTGGCTGAGCGGACACTTCCAGCCACGCTTGAGAGTCCAAGGATGGAGGGAACCCAAAGAAAATGTTCGAATCTGCTGTTGGTGGGACAAACACAGATAGTTCGGGTCGACCCGACGGGGCGTTCTCAGAGATGCCACTGGGAGGCGGCCTGGTGGTGACTTCTCCGCATTTCGGCAGAGGACAGGGAGCTGGCTCTCTTGTGATGACGCCAGAAAAAGGAAGAGGCATCCCAGAGTCATGGAATCTGAGGTGGCAAAACCCCTCCAGTGCCCTGAATTCCCATTTTGGTGGCAAGAAGACAGAAGCCAATGTGGTGTCCAGAAGCTCAGAGCCTCGACTCGATGGCCCAACACCCCAGGGGCAGCACTGTGACATTCCAGCCTGGCTCAGCAGGACACATGGGGACACTGCCTTTCACGATGTGAAACCTCATTGTCTGTTGGCGTTTCAGTCCCAGGCGCTTCATCCTGCCGCCCTCCTGTCTGTCATCACCGTGACGGCCAGCACCGGTGACCGGCGGGGTGGGAGGGAGGCCCAAAGGTACAACTTTGCCTTCAGTCTATGAAGCCGTCTTTGCTGCGCTCCAGATTTTGTGTGCCATCTGTGGTCCCTCGTGAGCACGGTGAGCTTGCAGGTGGGTGGGGTGGGAGTACCCCTGCCGCCTTGACCTCACAGCTCGCACTTGGGTGCACGCACGAGCACCTCACGTCCAGCGTCAGTAGATCACGTAAACCCCAGAGAATTCAAATGCCTCATGTACCTTTGCCCCTTCTGAGCCCAGGTGAGCACCTACCACTTAGGTAGCGGCATTATTGAATCAGAGAGTGACGGCACGTGCCGAGGAGGGGGCGTGCGGGGCCCAAGACAAAAGTCCACCACAGGTTTTGCTGTGTGGCCCTGCGTCGTAGGTAGACTGGCACAGACCGTGAGAGACGGCGACCAGAGCAGAAGCAGGAGAATGGGCGGCTTTCATTTCAGAGCCGCCTCCGTCTCCGCACCTGGTACTCACTGGGTTCTCGTGAAAGGTCTCCCCTCTTCGGCACCTCTCAGGGACCAGTCAGCCTCTCTCCCATTCCAGAGCAGACGTGCTCCCTACCGTGCTCCAAACAAGTGGTTGGCAAGTCTTCTGTCATACCTACAGAGACGGGGAGCTCATGCCCACACAAAGCAGCTCAGTTCAGCGCTAAACACCCTTCTGTGATGAAGTGCAGAAACCCATGCCGGTCATTCCATCCGCTAGTCCAACACCGGCTAGGAGCCGAATGGACCCAGCCCCAACTCTCAGTCGCCCTGAGAGTCTTGACACTAGATGCCACGGCCCTGAGACGTGGATTCTCAAGAGGAACGATCCCATTTCTTTCCACAGTCTCTCGTGTAATTCGATCCCGAGACCCTTCCCCTTCAGGCTCTCTCTGTTTGCCCTGAAGCGTGATGTCCCACTAGGGGCGGTCTCAGAGCTGACGGAGGCTATCCTGTCCCTCCCCTTGTACGGCCCCTGCTGTTCCTCTGATCCAGGGGCTAGAAGGGGGGGTCGCCGAGCTGATTGTGTCTGGCTCTCTTGGGAAGAACCCTAGTGTGTGCGCCCCCTGCAGGAAAGCCTGGGCTGCCGGTGGAGCGTGTGTCTGGGCTTCTCCCACGGGCGTCCCGGACAGGACTGCTGAGCTTCCTGCAGCCAGTCCTGCTCCGCCCACTGTTGGGGGTGCACTGTCCCCAGCGGGTGCTTTGTCCGTGTTTGGGCAATGAGCACAAGTGCCCCATTCCTTATCTGTGACTTCACTTTCTGACATTTCAGTTACCGGTGGTCAACCTCCATCCGAAAGCATCAAATGAAAAATTTCAGGAATAAGCACCTCCTCAATTTTTAGGTCTGCGCTGCTCGGCCCCGTCCTGCCCTGTCCTGACGGAGTAACCCCGCTTTCCAGCATCTCCAAGCTGTGGGCGTTCCCTGCTGTTAGCCACTAAGAGCCATCTAGGTTATCAGATCGACTGTCCTGTGTCACCATGCTTGTGTTCAAGTCACCCTTCTGTTACTCAGTAATAGCCCCACAGCGCATGAATAGTGACGCTGGCAACTGAGACACCACGACGGGGGGGGAGGGGGGTCAAGTGCTGCCTTTAAGTGAGGAACTGGGTGTGTACGGGAAAGAAATGCGGATGCCTGGGGTCTGGTACTGTCCTCCGTCTCAAGCACCTGCTGGGGGTCTCTGCACGCATGCCCACAGGTAAGGGGGCGGTGTCTGTACATACATTTAGTGGCCTGATCTTCGCCCACTCAGACTGGCCCAAGGTGGGCACTTTATTTATTTATTTTTTTAAAGACTTTATTTATTTATCTTTAGAGGGGAAGGGAAGGAGAGAAGGAGAGAAATATCAATGTATGGTTGCCTCTCGTGAACTGGCCTGCAACCCAGGCATGTGCCCTGACTGGGAATTGAACCGCGATCGTGTGGTTCGCAGGCCCGCGCTCACTCCACTGAGCTACACCCGCTGGCCCAAGGTGGGCACTTTAAAGGACACCTGGGCTCTCGTTGCCCCACGACTCAGCTCCCCGGAGCGCTGACCAGGCTGAGACTCTAACCCTCGATCCTTCTGTCTGTCTGTCTGTTTCCGTCTGTCCGTCTCTGCTGTCTGCTGGAGTTCAACCCTCTCCTGATCGGAGCCCTCCCCCCTCCGGCCCCTTTGTCGACACTTGATCATTTACATCAAGTTGACATTCGCAGAGTTTACTCAGGGGTCTGTAATTGTATTCTTTCCCTGGTTCTGCATTACCAACCATGAAAATGGAATCTTATCATCCCTGACCAATTTTTAATGTACAAAATGATTTGGCTGAGGTTCAAAGGGAGGCACAATTGAAATCAGGTGAATGATACATGTAGTTTTTTTTCAGTTCCTTCGTGCTTAAATTTGATTTTTTTTCCGGTATAGTGCAGAAGTAGATTATTTTTGCAAGTTATATAAGTGCGTTTGTGTGCTGTGTAGGTCCCAATCTCTCTAGCTCCAAAAGCACAGATAGTAGATGCGTGTGTGTTTGCTTATATTAGCACACTCACATTCCACACGGGTACCTATTTAGACATAAGCAAACAAATATAATTATATCGTTTGCAATTTTATTGATGGCAATCAAATTTGCAATGATCCTTAAAATGTATTCAAAACACCCCAAGGGCTGGCCCACCCTGCAGCTAGAGTCCAGGATTAACGGCTGGAATAGTCAAACGAAACCTGACTCCCCTTTGTTAACCCAGAAAGGAGCGTCCAGGGGGGAACCTGGGATTCTCCGGCCAGGCCAGCAGCCGCCAGGGCTTGGATGTACTAAAAGGTAATATTCTGATGTTCTTTTGCAAATGCCGTCCTAAAGAGAAAGAGCAGGGAGGTGTTGCCCACGAGAAGAGGTGACTGGGTAAGTGATGTGCTGAGAAGTCCCTGGGACTAGTGCCTTTTTGCTCACTTTCCAAGATTCACGTGAGCACACAGACCTGTACACCTGGCTGAGAAGGGCCGAGGCGTCGTTTCCTCCCCCGCCCCCTCAGGGTCCTCAGCTCTGAGACTCTGGTGCAAGAACAAAGGAGCTCCTGTCTGACAGGGCCAGCCCTGGGCCATATGGTAGTCCTTCTCGGTCTCCCTCCACCTCCTCCACAAGCCCTCGGGTTGGGCTTGTTCCTCTTCTCCTGAAGGGAAAGTTGGGGCTCAGAAAGCTATAGAAACACCCCCAAGCTCATTCCATGTAGCAAATGGTGGAGTCAGGATTCGAATCTCTATGACGCTGCATGGGCCCCTGTTGATCAAAAAGCCATTTCTTCTTGGAGCCCACTGGTCCGGTTCTTCAAGGAGAATCACGGGCTGGTCCCGTGTGGCAGTCCTCAAGGAACTTAACCGAAATCTCGGGATGTCCTGGCAGACATCTTTTATGTGGGGATAAAATTGAGGAGGTGTTAGGGGTTTTTGTTATCTCAACAGCTGTACCCACGGGGAATCGGGGATCAGGCTGAGGTCACCACGCAGGGCAGTTTCCAGGTTATCCCCTCAGGGCGCAGTCTCAAGCTCAGCCTGTGGCTTGTTTTCCTTGGCAACCTAACAGAGGGCCTCGAAGATTTCTTATCTCGTTTGCAGCGGACACAAAGTGGGGAGGAAATGCTGATGCATTGACTGCCAGTTCTGGACTTGATCCTCGGCCTGTGTCCGAGTGGTGAAGACAGCTCACACTGCCCAAAGGCTCCTGGTCCCCGAAAGGCTTGCCCACATATCTCAGCAGTGCTGCCGGGACACGCAGTTTTCACTAAGCAAAGGACCGATGGCTCACAGCAGCCTTTATTCACCGAGTTCCTTTCATGAGTCTCGGGAGCTGTGGGGCAGCCTAAGCAGGATTTGAACCCAGGCCTCTGCGTCCAAAGCTTGTCGTGCTTTGCTGAGCCAACTCTGATCCTGTCTCCCTGCTCGCATGCTGGACTCAAGCAGAGGAGTAGAGGGGGCGAAGGACCCAGAGGCCAAGTCACAGGAATTTGTGGCGGTCTTGAACATGTCCACTTACCAAAGTGCGTAAACTTCGGATACTGCCCCTGTGGGACCCCAGGCAGGGTCATCCCTACCGCAACTGTCTGCAGGTATGCTCAGTGGCTGCTCCTGACTCCCTCAGGTGGGGGATGTGGGGGTCATCTCCCCACCCCCTGGAGAGCCACGGCAGGGCCCGCCTAGGTCTGTGGGCTCAGCAGGACTCAGCCAGCCGCAGCCCTCTGACAGCCCCCTCCCCCGCTTTCCTCGGATCCCGGCCTCATCGCTTCTCAGGCCTGAAATTGTGGACGCTGTCGTGGTCACGGGTGGCCTAACAGGTCTCCTGTTCATGAAAAGAAAATCTTCCATGTGTCTGAAGAGATGACAGGGGCTTGAAACGCAAAGGAGACTCTTGCCCCTCATGTGAAATGTAAAAGAGACAGGCGGCGTTTCAGGAGGCACGCTGGCGCTGTCCACCTGTGGCTGCCCAGGCACAGGCTGTGTCTGCGTTTGCATGCCTGTCCCACACGCAGGAGCACGTGCCCACGTAGGCTCACAGTGTGGCTCCACGCCCCCAAATCATGGGCAGCTCTCATACCACGATACGAATCCCTTTGTGTGGAAGAGAGTGTTTGCGCTTACGTGAGATTGTGTTAAATTAGGCTTCTGATGTACAGGTACGATTATGTAACTCGTCTACTCAAAAACCTTTACTACAGTAACTATAAATGCCTTCATTTATCTACTTTTGGGCATCCAAGACCTCAGTGATTTAAACGCAAACCCTGTCTTTAGACCTGCGCCTCTGTGTCTCCTCTTGCACCCAGCCCTCCTGACCTTTGGGCCCCGGTCTCTCCTCCATCTGGGCCCCACCCTTTCCAAATTCTGCCCACGCACTCCGGCTCTTTCCCCTGCTGGAAATGCACGGATCGCTTTAATCGTTTCAATTCTGCTCACCTTTCAAAGACCGTCTCAAAGGCTCCCTCTTCCTGGAGCATTTGTGCATCTTTTTTGATCCGTCGTGATTTGTCTTTACTTGGATGTCCTAAGGCACCTTTTCTCCCTCTTGCCCTTGGCGCCTGTGCCGTTCGTCTTTAGAGATTCCTTTAGCTTTGGGGTCGGGGGTCCTGCTTCTAAATCTGCCTCTGTTACTCGTTAGTCACCTGAGGGGCAGGTTACTGAACCCTCAGAGCTTCGATGGAAGGATGAAACCTACGCGATAAGGCTGACCGGATGACTGCGGGAGGCAATGGACAGGAAGTGGGGAGCAGAGTGCCTCGCGCATAGTGAGTGCTCGGATCAGACGATTTGCCTTCCTGTTTGCATTAGTTAAGGACACAGTAGCAGCTGTAACAGATGAACTCCAAACTCTTGGCGGCTCAACCCCGTGGGAGTCTATCTCCGACTCAAGCCCTAAGGAGTGTGTGTCAGGCAGCCTTTCCTGCCGTGAGTCGGATTCAGGCTCTTTCCATCTCAGCTCTGCTTCCCCTGGGGCCGGGGTGGCCAGCCTGTGGCCCGTGGGCTGCTTGCAGCCCAGGATGGCTGCGAATGCGGCCCAACACAAACCTATATATTTACCTGAAACATCATGAGACTTTTTGTAATTACGTGTCACAGTGTATTTAAGGGGTGGCCCAAGACAACTCTTTTTCCCTCCAGCCTGGCCCAGAGATGCCCCGAGTTTGGGCAGCCCTGACAGGGGCTCAGCATCCTGCCACTCAGCCAGCGGATGGAGAAAGAGTAGGTGGAGAATCACCTGGGGCCCTGGGCCCTGGATTGGCCCCTGCAACCTATGCTTCCCTTGCTTTGGCTGGGTCTCCGGCACGTGGCCGTACCTCTAACAAGGAAACCTGAGGATTGCTGCTTAGGGATCTGCCCCGGAGGGAAACAGTGGGACCTGATGGTTCCGCAGCAGGACCCTCATTCAGTATCGTTCACTGACGGCCCCTCCTTTGCCCGAAGATTTATGTTCGTGCAGTGTGACGGCACATCATTAGGCACGGTCAACTTCAGCGATCTGCAGTTGCTGTTGCCTGCTTTCCCTGGGGCCGGCATCCAGAACCGGCTTGCTGGCTGGGGTCTTCTGCGCAGGGTGTCCCGGACTCCAGTCAAGGTGTGGGCCGTGCTGCATCCTCAGGTGGAGACTCAGGGAGAGTTTGTCTCCTTGGGTCGGTAGGACTGGGGACTCTGGCTTCCCTTGGGCTGTCAGCTGTAGGCTTCCTCAGCTCCAAACGGCTGTCCTCGGCTGCCAGAAGCTCTTTCAGTGCCTTGAAATGCGAACTTCTTCAAACATAACTGCTTGCTCTCTCGAGCCAGCCAGGATCATCGGCAGCGTGAGCCTGCGGGAACCTTAACCGATGGAACGTAAGTGCGGAGTGGCTTCCCACCACTTTCCCGCGTTCTGCTGGTCGGAAGGGATTTGCGGACGGGTTCTATCCACACTCATGTTCTGGGGACTTCCCAAGGGTGCATACCAGAAGGTGGGGCTCTCTGGGGTCAACTATAGACAGATTATGCGGGATTCCAACCTCAACAAATGTGCAAGTCACGAAATACATATAATACGTCATTTCTATCATTTGCAGAAACATTTAGTATGTGAATGTGTTCCATTAACACACTCGGGACACCTACCATGTGCTAGGCACACCCAGATGCTGAAGATGACGAATAAATACATAAACACCTGTATCAGTTTGTCCTCAGAAGCCTTCCCTGCTGTTCTCTGCCCTGCTCTGTGTTTCAGCAAGAGACACTTCCCAGGATTATTTGTCCTCTGGATTCCAGGCAGATTTGGCCAGTGGGAGGCAATGGGATAAGGCTGGAAGGGGAGAGGAAGGGAGAACCTTCCGGAGGGGCGAGGTGATCAGCCAGGTCCCACAGTCAGCCAGCCCCCGGGTCTGTGGACGGTCCAGCCAAAACTCACCCACCCGGAGGAGGCAGCGTGGTAAAGCAAAAACCAAACAACCGACAGCAAAGGTAAAGCTTCGCAGCACATCAGCACAGGCTGAAGTCCCGGCGTCGTCAGGACGGCAGTGGGATGGAGGCCGGGACCGCTGGCCAGCAGCAGGGTGGAGGTTGTCCGCGGTGGGGCTTGGTGGGCTTCGCCTTGGGCGCTGTTCGATGGCACCCCGCGTCCTAGAACCACCTGTGAGGGAGCTTCCTCCTCCCCGGAGCTCGCGGCCGTGGTGAGGTTCTGAGTCTGCTGTTGGCCAGGTGAGCCACCCACTGGTTTTCCAGGTGAGTTGCCTGACTTGCTGAGCCTGTTTCCACAGCACTAGCACAGGGATGGCAATAGCCACCTGGTGGGTTTGTCGTGAGGTTGATAGGGGCCAGCAGATGCGAGTCAGCTTAGGGACACAAAGTCCTGTGCGAACAGGCAGTTACCCATGGAAGCGTTCCTGGTCCTTGAGATGGAAGGCGGGCTGTGTATTTTTGCAGAAAAGAATGTGGCGAAGCGTTTAGAGAAAAACATCTCAGAGGTTTCAATGGACTTTATTTTATTTGTGCATTTAACCAACTTTTCTTCTTGCCGTGTGTGATGAGGTTCTCTCAGCCAAACCTCAGAAGAGAAGATGATGGCAGGGGACAGGACAGATGCCTTGTGTGACATTTCCATGTCACGGAGGCTGTTTTTGCTGCCCTAGGAGGAAGGGGGGGCACCCGATTATTCTCTTGGTTCGTCCCATGAGTCCCCAACTTAACCAGTTTCTTCAAGAAGCCCTGAGTCACACCAGGTCCCCAGTGTAGCCATTCCTTACTGACCAAACCGACACAGTCATTCCTCATGGATCCGATCTTTTGAAAAAGAGATAACTTTTTTAGCTCTGTTTTGGACAACAGAGTGTGAATCTAGTCGACCTTTAACATCTGAGTTTATTTAAGTAATTTTTTTCTGGCTTTGGGCTCGTTCTCGCTGTCAGCTGGTGGCTCCCTAACACCCTGAGGAGCAAAGAGAAGGGGTTTGGTGAGGCTTTGAAAATGTACTTCTGACTCTGGCTGGTGTAGCTCAGTGGATTGAGCGTGGGCCTGTGAACCAAAGGATCGTGGTTCGATTCCCAGTCAGGGCACATGCTTGGGTTGCAGGCCAGTTCCCAGCAGGGGATGCACGAGAGGCAACCATACATTGATATTTCTCTCCCTCTCTCCTTCCCTTCCCCTCTAAAGATAAATAAAGAAAAGCGTACTTCTTTCTCCCCGAGGACGCCCAGGGATGGAGTCTGCTCACTTTCAGATGCTTCGCGTTAGCGCCCACTGATGACATCCAGCCCTCAGACCACGTTTCATTGAAAATGGCAAATAAACACGGCCCTGCCACAGTGCCTGTGCCTGGCAGCTACTGACTCGTTAGAGGGAAAAATGACCAGCACCTGACCGTTCCTGGGGTCCTTTCCGTGCCTAACGTGGAGTGCTGTGTTCAGAGTTGCATTAATTTTTTTATCATTGCTTAGTAATTAACATTGTATTTCTGCTGATAAACCCCATCAATATGGTGATTTGATTAGCAAAACATAAAACTACTCATTAAACTCCAATTATGTTGCTCAGGTATAATTTGGTTTTGATTGGTTGGAAAAACGCTGTTGTGTTGCCTTTTTCTACGCCCCCTGCTTCTGTTTCAATGTATCTGGTTAAGTGCTACGTTTGTGAGGCCCGTGGCCGCAGGGAGGCTTCTTGAGCCAAACCCTTCCGGGTCCTGTTTCTACTCAGACCTCAGTGGCATTGAGTGGGGACGACATTCATGGGATCTAATAGTCCGCCGCCTCTAGATAATTCCGCCCCTCCCGTTCCCGGCGGGAGGCCCTCTGGTGGGGGCGGCCGTCTTTAAGGAACTGAGGGCTCCACGTGGTGGCAATGGTGCCGACGTTTTCTGGGAGTTTTTGAGGACTGCCGTGCAGGGGCCCCCCCACTGCACTTTAAAGCTTGATTTTGCCTTTGTCCCCTTAGGGAACAGCAAGGGCACGCCCTCTTGTCCCCCCTGCAGCCCCGCCCCCTCCTTCGCACAAAGAATCTGATCCAGTAAAGTGAGCAAAGGAGGCCCTTTCTCCGCGGTTGTGACCTGTGGAGACACTGGCGTCTTGGAAGGTCGTGGACTCTGCCACAAGGAAGGAAGGGTTTTGTCTGCTCAGTCAAAATGTCATTTGAATGTTCAAACTGTAATGTGAACTCGGATCTCGTATGTATTACAGGGGAGGGGCTGCATTACGGAATTAAGTCACTGCATTTTTTAAAGGGCCAGACTCCACTGGACTGGGGACACAGGGCGGGTGAGGCAGCGCTCTCATGGGGCTTGCATCCAGGTGGAATCCTTGAAGGCGTCCCNAAGGAGGCCCTTTCTCCGAGGTTGTGACCTGTGGAGACACTGGCGTCTTGGAAGGTCGTGGACTCTGCCACAAGGAAGGAAGGGTTTTGTCTGCTCAGTCAAAATGTCATTTGAATGTTCAAACTGTAATGTGAACTCGGATCTCGTATGTATTACAGGGGAGGGGCTGCATTAAGGAATTAAGTCACTGCATTTTTTAAAGGGCCAGACTCCACTGGACTGGGGACACAGGGTGGGTGAGGCAGCGCTCTCATGGGGCTTGCATTCTGGTGGAATCCTTGAAGGCGTCCCATTGCGCCTGAGACTCAGTCCGAGGCTCTCACCATGGGCCACAAGGTCCCCACCCCTGGCCTTCCCTTTGGCCTCTCATCCATCAAACACGCCAGCCTCAGGACCTCTGAACCCTCTGGCCCCGGGACCTTTGCACTGGCTGTGCCCTCTGCCTGGAGTGCTCTTGCTGGATTCCTCGGCCCATCCACACCTCTGCTATAAAGTCACCTTCTCGAAGACATGTCCAAGGTTGTTCTGAATAAGATAGCAGCCCCCCTCAGCCCTGATCTCCTCACTTAGCACCTCTGGGCACTACATCACACGTATTTGCATGTCTGCAGCCACCGGCGGAGTGAAAGCTCTCTGAGGGCAGTGACTTTTTGGAGAACTGTAGACTTCACCCCCCTCTTCCCACAAGAGTGGAACCTGCTCCTCAGGGTTCATCAAGGAGTCTGGTCCACACAGACACTGTGACTGGTGTGGGCATCGGCCTGGAAAGTCGGAGTCCTCGGCAGCCCTTTTCTTCGGAGTCCAAAGGACCCCGAACAGCTGCCACTCCAGGAAGGAAGAATAGGACGGGCGTGGGAAGGGCAGAGGTGGGCGGGAGGGTTGGAGACGCAGAGAAGGAAGCGAGAGCCAGCCTGATGGACCCGGCAGGTTCTGAGCTTTAGGCCCAATCAGGCCTGGGCACTTCCGTCTTGTGAATCGGCTGATTTTTCCCCCCTTAAGCTGCCCCGAACCGCGGCTCTGTCTCTGGCAACCAAAGCAGATCTCACCGACACCAGTGGTGGAAGTGATCTCATGTTTCAAAAGCTCTTCCAATGATCTGTCCCCTGGCAACCTGAACGGGGGCGCCAAGTGTCCCACGCACAGGGGTGGGGGATTCGATGCCTCCCCTGTGATGAGGCCTGTGGGTGCGGCTTTGCTGGGTGGGGTGTGTTCTCCACGGAGGCAAGAATCTCGGCATCTGTGGGCTCTCCCACCCAGCCCCACCCAGCAGTGTCTGCCCTCAGAAGGCGACCCCTCCGGAGTCCAGCTCCGGAGATAAGCCTCCGGATAAACCTCGAGGACGAGCTTTCTATGGAAAAACAGAAAGGGGAGGGAGTTGGAAGCTTTCNACGGAGGCGAGAATCTCGGCATCTGTGGGCTCTCCCACCCAGCCCCACCCAGCAGTGTCTGCCCTCAGAAGGCGACCCCTCCGGAGTCCAGCTCCGGAGATAAGCCTCCGGATAAACCTCGAGGACCAGCTTTCTATGGAAAAACAGAAAGGGGAGGGGGTTGGAAGCTTTCTCTCCACATACTTTCAGTCGACAAAGTAAGATTTTGCAACGTCAGTGCAGAACCGGAAGTTGTGGCGGGCGAAGTTCTCTTTCCTGCCGTGCCATTGCTGCCCTTGACGGCTCTGTCCCCCGGCCTGACTCTGCGCCACTGGCTCCCGAAGGGCAGGGAGGGGCCTCACTGTCCCAGGCCACAGGGAACCCAGGGGCGGCTCATTGTTTTCTCGCTGCTGGACTTTGGAGACTGGAGGTCGTTTGGCGACCATCTCAAACAAGCCTGCCAATGCCATGCGGCAGGGATGTTGAGGGGCTGACTTGGTGGAGGTGTCCGACGCCCCCTCGGAAAGGCTGAGGATCCAGGGGAGTGAGTGGGCTGGGAAGGCGGCGTCGCTGGTCTCATTGGCCCAGAAGACGCACGTTTCCCATTCAGTTACTCACCGTTTCCCACCCGCCCGTCCTCCGCGCACCCACATCCTGGGCGCCGTGGTGAGTGCTGGGGGCAGCCCGTTCAAGGACTCGCCCTCCCGAGGGATGCATTTTGGGTGGGCTGACAAACTCTCACTCCCAGCCTGGAGTCTCGCTCGACTTAAAGAAATTGTGAAATGGGAGGTCTGTAACATAATGGAGTCTGAGGAAGCAGCTTACTGTCACCGCTCGGCTCCAGCTGGTCCATGAGGAGTGAAAATAAGCGACCAGACAGGACATGGGAGTCACCTGGGAAGCCACTTGCACCCGCCAGGTTGACAGAATTGCTGGTGGGTGAGGCTGTGGAATAACAACCCCTCCCTCACCATCATTGGCCGCCCACTTTTTAGAGTAATTTTGTTAGATCTGTCGGAATTTTGAATGTGTGTTCATTGACCCAGGTCTTTGTTTGCTAGAAGAAAATTTTAAAAGGTTTTATTTATTTATTTTTAGAGAGAGGGGAAGGGAACGAGAAAGAGAGGGAGAGAAACATCAGTGTGTGGTTGCCTCTCATGTGCCCCCTGCTGGGAACTGGCCTGCAACCCAGGCATGTGCCCTGACTGGGAATCGAACCAGCGACCCTGTGGTTTGCAGGCTGGTGCTCAATCCACTGAGTCACACCAGCCAGGGCTGTTTGCTACAAATTTTCCCTGAAGATGTGATTTCAGGAGCACACCAAGAAATGGGTACGGCTACTCCTCGGGGCCTCATTCAGAAGAATAAAGTCCTTAAACCCTTAAATAAAGACCAGCAGTGGGGTGCTGGCTAAATAAAGTGTGGAACAGCCACTCAGCACAAAAATGATTAAAAATAGGGAAGATGTAGGTGATTGCAGGAAAGCCGTCTAACAGTGGTTTTGTTTGGGATTGCGAAAGAAATAAAAAAACAAAAAACGAAGTGGGAAATTGTGGCTATCTGTGGAAGGATGAATGAACTGACGAACTGTGTTTCATCATTCGATGGAAAACGGGGAAATTGAAATGACTTTCCTCGATTTATCTGAATCAACATGGATGAATGATTATGAATATGTTGATTAAGAAAAGCAAATTCTAGGAAGATATATTCAGTATCATTCTATTCATGCGATATCCAATACATATACATAAAACCACAGTGTCTTTTTGTGGATATAAAACCATGTAGTAAAATTATAGAAATGCACACGAGAGCTACACCCACCAAACATCAGAATAGTGGCCGCTTCTGTGGAGGGGACAGGGTGGGACTTGGGGCTTTTACCTGCACCTTTGAGAGTCACTCTTCCCGCCCCTTGTCCCCCCCCCCGCCCCCCTGCTCCCCTCCCTCCCTCCTCCCCTTCTTTCCCTTCTTCCTTTCCTTTTTGGATCTGCAGCAAATAAAATTGCAGGGCAAACATATCTTAAATCTGGATGGTACATACATGGATGTCTGTTATATTATTTTCTGTATGTTTGAAAAATTTTGCAGAAAGCCAAATATATTATGTTTCCCTTTTGAGTAAGCATATGTTAGTGGAGAGGCTGGTATCAGTGTAAAAGTGTTGTTTTCCTGGTGAGATACACAGGCAACTGTTAGCACAGCGCAGCTTCGGAGGGAGGTAAAGAGTCGGGCTGCAGTGGGAAAGGAGCGAGAGACTTTTGCGTGTAACTTAATTCCTTTCTGTACTGTCTGGAAATTTTAAGATACGTGGCAGCTTACTTCCTGTCCATCTGTCTGTCCGTTTGTCCATCCCTTCAACCCTGGATCTGTATCTAACAAGGGTTATCTGGATGGTGGGATTATGAGCCATGTTGGTCCTAGTCTTTGAATTTTCCTAATCGAACACCCAGACAGCGTCACTGAAACACAGCAGTCATTTAGGAGCTGTGTTAGTAGAAGTTCATGATTTTTCTCCGACAAATCGGGGCTCTGGGTTTCAGCAAAGCTTCGTTCCACCAACTGAGGCAGTTTTTTGCCTGTGAGTTTTCTTTGTGCTTAAGGGCCTGAAAGACCTCGTGAGATGATCCATAGAGTCCCTTGTTTCCCGTGAGGAGCCTGAGGCTGGGAGAGGTTAGGCGCCGGCTCTTGGCTGCTCGGCCCTTGGCCAGGCTGGAGCAGTAAGTGCCACTGCAAGAGCAGAACTCGGGGGACACTGTCTCTTCCCACCTGTCCCTGCAGGAGAACAGGCTGGAGGGACAGGAAGCAGGAGGAGCCTGTCCTCCACCCCCCCTCCAAGCCTCCAGGTGATGGGCAGGGTACTGTCCCTCTCTCTGTCTGCAGTGACAGGCTCCGTCGAGGCTCCAGCCGGCACAGAGTAGGCGGCGCCCGTTCGCCTGTGTGTGTTCATGCGTCCCTCGCGCAGGGGAGCCCGAGTGGAAAGACAGCAAGCAGATAGCTACAGCTGTTGCCACTTATGCTCCAGAGAACAATTCTAGGAATTAATGGCCTCTAATCCTGCAAATAAGGTAGATACAGCGTGTGTTAGATTCCAAGCTGCTGGGCGCGAGTCATTGCTCCTGTTCCATAAATATGCTTATAAGGGCGCTGTCTAATCACTCGGCGGGGGAAGGGCCCCAACATCCCGGCCTGCAGCTAAGGCTTGTTGTCTCGTGTGCCTTCCCAGCTCAGGGAATAAATGAGGTCAGTAAAATCTTTAAAACAACCTCTCGTGAGACAATGTCAATAGATAATCAGAGGAACACTATGAGGTGTCCTTGTACCAATTGCTTTGGTTAGCTTAAAAAAAAAAGAAGTAGCAAGGATACTTAACTGTAACAATCTTTCATTTTAATAATAACCTTTATGTACTACACAATAAGAGGTATCAAAAAATCCGTGAAACATAATGGGCAGATCCTTCCAGGGACAGGGCGGCAAAGGAATCATTCTGTGAGGGTAGCCGAGACTGAGCACGCGCGGACATGGCACTTACAAACAGAATGGGGTTGGTAGGTCCGGCCTTTCGTTCAGGGGTCTGGGGGCAGCTTGGTGGGAGGGGTCCCTGGGGAGACTGTGCCGGTGGAAGATGAGACTCTCAGAGAGAGAGAGGTCAAGGCCAAGGGCTGGGACACCGTTCTCCTGGCCTAGCAGGAAGGTGGAGGTCGAGACCGAAAAGTGGGACAGGGTAGCGGGAGGCGGGGCACAGGGGGGTGTGCCCAGGAGAAGAGGGGCTGAATGAGGAGCGGAAGGAGGCAAGTGCTCGGGGCAGGAAGCTCTGCCCCACGTTGTGTCTGGGGAGCACGAGGGGACTGAAGACCCGCCCAGCGCTGGGGCTTGTGCCAAGGGTCACAGTCGCCCTTCCCGACTCCAGGACGCCCTTCCCAAGGGTCCGTTTGCCCCTCAGGACAGCTCCCTTCGGCCTCAGGAGCGCTGCCCAGGGACTGGCCCAGTGCCTGTCTTGCTCCAAAGAGGACATTTGTCTCCTTCTGAGGGAGAGTCCTCCACCCTCAGGGGCTGCTGCCCTGTGTGTGAATCCCAGAGGACCCTTCCCGCTTCTCGTTCTAAGTTAAGCGTCACCTTTCCCTGACTTCTGTTCCTGCCACCCAGCCCGGAGGCCCTTCTGCCTCAGACCCCCTGGGAGCCCCGGGGCCCCTCTCCCAGCCCAAGCTCTCTCAGGGCCTCCTTACAACTCACAGCCACCGTGGCCCCCAGGCCCTGGAAGCCCTGGGAGAGGCTGTTCCGTCTCCTCCCTCAGCCTCCGGGTGCTCCTCCTGCAGAGCTGTGGCTGGGGGGGGCGGGGGTCCTTGGGTTTGGGGCGCGGCCCCTCTCTTTTTCTGCCGTGCCTTTCCCAGGCCCTTTGAGCCATCTCACGTTCCGGATTCTGAGGCCCTGGGCGGATGCGGTTGGACAGCAGCTTGCTCCAGGAGAGGACAGGAATGTGTCTAGGTGGGGGTGGGAGCGTTGCCGGACAAGATGCTGCCATCACAGGGGGTCACCAAGGAGAGACCGATAAAGGGACTGTTGACAATGAAGGGAAGCATAGGATGGAGACACCCTTACCCCTTGAAAGCCTGAAGGGACAAGGAGGGTCTATGCCTGGAACTGGGGGAGAGAGCTGGTCTTCCAGGCCAAGGGCAGAAGACAGAGCCACTGCCGATTGCAGCCCGCCTAGCCTACTATTAGCTGAGTCCCACCCGAAGCCCCTGGGCAAGGGGTGGTCATGTGTGTGGGCCTCCGGGAGTGAGCGAGCAGCAGACACGGAGGGGAGGACCTCCCTTCCCCCACAGTGAGGGTGGGTCCTGAACAGCTGTCCAAGGTCAGGAACACACCCCCCCAACAGGCCATGGGTGGCTCCAAAGTCTACTCAGATGCCCCCGGCAGGGACTCGTTTCGGGATCCTTCCTTCCTCACCCCGCCTCCAACTAACCACTTGCCTAGTGGCCAGACACGGTCCCCTCCAGCTGATGCATTTACGCCTGCCAGCGACTTTGTGGGGTGGGGCAGCCACATGACATGCCGAGTCACCCATCTTGCTAGTGCCAGAGCGGGGGTTGAACCCAGGGCCCCCATGGTTAACTGCTGGGCTACCTGCAGAGGGGCCAGACCGCCCCTCCCACCCCCAAGCCTCCCACTGCCCTCTGTCCCCTCTGCTCACCTCACAGCCTCCTCTCCCCCCTCCCCCTGCCCCAGCTGCCCCGAATCTTTCCGGTGCTCCTCGGCCACCGCCTTAGGACGAGATGTTGCAGGAGCAACCAAAAATGGGAGAAGGCGCAAACGTGGTAGAGATGATGACAGCACCTTCCCACCTCCCTCATTGAACTAAAAACAAAAAAGAAGCCTGTGAGATGCTGCTAAGACAGGTCAGCAAGTCTGGATTTACCCTCCAGGGTTGACTGAAATGATTTTGCAGGCAAATACCAAGTCTAAAATTCTTCCCACACAATTTTCCCTCCTTTGGGGGGCTCCTGCTCAGTCAGTGACCCTGGTGCCTGCCTACTCTGCCACAAGGGGAACCCCGTTCTGGAAAGAGGCATACAGGGTCTCCCCCACCCACCAGAGAAATCCCAGCAGGGGAGGGGGCATGGGAGAGCAGGCCCGGCTGAGGGGCTGCCCTCTGCCTCAGGGACATGGGTCCGGGCTGCCTGCTAAGCCTGTGAGTACCAGGCGCATTTGCTGCCTGGCATGGAGGGCGGATCGGGGTCTCTGTTCAGGTTTCGGTTTGGAGGCGATATCTGACAGATGGCCCAGGGCCAGGCAAACAGTGGGCCCTGGGACGTGTGTGCTGAATAGAGTGAGCAGAGAGGGGGTGAGTGGGGCTCTGAGCGGCGCTGCCACAGAGGGCAGGGAGATGACGGGAGAAGGGGGCAAGATGGGGCCCCATGGAAGGTTCCAGTAGCCCAGAAAGAGCCCAGGATGCTGAGGCAGCAGAGTGGGGACACCAGGTTCTGACGCAGCCAGGAAAGACCGCAGGTCTATCAGCCTTAGACGTAACCGGTGATGGCAGCAGAATGTCCAGGGGTGGAACCAGATGGAATGGCCCCAGGGGACGCCCCTCTTCATGTTCCCAGGTGTGATTTGGAGCAGAGGAGGGAAGGAACCGGGGGAACTGAGCAATGGGCTGAGGGAGGCCTCTGAGAACTGATTTATAGTGTGTAGCACCTGCCCCCTGCTTCCAAACAGGCAGATCAAAGTAAAATGAAGGAAGGAAGGGAGGGAGAGAGGAAGGAGGGAAGGAAGAAAGGAAGAGAGGAAAGAAGGAAGGAAGAAAAGAAGGAAGGCAGAAAGGCAAGCACCTCTAAGTGTGGCAACTTTTGCGGCATTTCCTCATTGACTGACAGGTTGCCTGCCCCAGCCACTGGCCCAGAAGCTTCACTGAAGCAGGGACTTCCTTGGTGGCTCGAGCACCTCCCACAGTGCGGCACGTGGGTGCAGAGGCATGGCTACGGGGTGCGCGAGCCTCATGATAGGGAGCGAGCCAGCTTCTGCTCCCAGATTTCTTTCCTTCTTTGGGGAATTCCACCCCACAAACCGTAGGCCGTTTCTTTTGCAAATGGCTCTGAATGTGACAGAGTTCGCCTTTGCTCCGAGCCCTAATTGGACCTATTAGGACTCCTATCTTGTTCGGTTCAGTGGAGCAATAATGGAAACTTCTAGTCTTCCTTCTGGTGTTTCTTCAGCTCTTGGATTCCTCCCTTAAGTTTCCCTCTGCTTGGCTCGCCTCTAGGAGTCCAGACCAAGCCCCCAAAGACAAGATTCCCAGGTGAGGTCCTGAAGGGTAGGTTGCCTTCCTCCACGGCTCGCCCAGCCCTGCCCAGCCCCGTCCAGCCTTGAGGACACGGAATCCTGAATATCAGGGGCAGAGCACATGAGACGACATTCTGTGCGGTGTCCAGGGCCGTGAGGGAGGGTGGGAGGGTGACCAGCGCGGGGAACTGAATGGGTCTTCAAACCAAGGAACGCCAGCCTCCTACTCCACAAGGTTTGCTCTGAGTCGGGGCCGGGCTTGACCCCCACCCCTGACCTGGTCTCAAACCCAAACTTTTGCACACACTCACTCCTCTCAAAGAGTAAGAATGGGTTTCCACGAAATCTGTTCGATGTCAGCATGAACCCCACTGGGCCCCTTGTTCCTGCCCAGCAGGTGCTGCTGACTAACAACTCCGACCTGCGCTGTGTCTACAAAGCTGTTTGGCATGAGCTTGAAATAATTGGTGGCTTTGACTAAAATACTGCGGGAGGAGCCGGGGGGACCCCAGGACCAGCTTCTGGTTTCGCTGTCTGGTCTCCTTCCACCTCCTCTGGAGTCATTGCATCCTATTAGGCACGCCCGACTTCCTTTTTTCTAGAAGGCCCACTCAGCCCTCTGTTCCCACCCACAGACCCCGATACCACAGGTAGCAAACCTAACAGCTGCTCAGGGAACGTCGAGGAAGGATCAAGGGAGGGGAAGAGGGAGCCAGTGTCGGGAGCCACGCAAAAGGGACTGTCTCCTCCTCAAGCCTATTCGGAGGCTTGAGAACATGCTGGGTCTCAATATATACTTTGCAAAAAATCAAACGAATCATGGGAAACGTGAGCCCCAGCCAGCATCTCATTTTCATCGTGGCGCACTCCCTCCTTCAAAACACAGGGGATTCTTTTCCAAGTTGTCATCTTCCTTCTCCAAGACCGCGCAGAAAGCAGCTCCAGGGGGCTGCGTCGGAAGGGGCTGTGTGCTGCAGAGAATATCGTGGGGCAGGCTGGCAGCCGTCCTTCCTCGGTGGCTCGCCCACAGGCCCTGGCCGGGGCTTTCCCTGGTCTTTGCCCCTGCTATGCCGTCTGAACCTCAGGTGTGGTGGTGTCACAGTGGCTGTCACCCAGGAGGGCCTGTCTTGGGACCAGCACTGAGGGACATTTATGGGGGGCCTGTTTTCTCGTCTCCGCACGCAGGGCGGCCAGGCCTTCACTGCTCCTGCTCAGGCCCTGACACGATGCAGGTGGAGCCCAGTGGCTTGAAATCTACGCTGGCTCGTCACTCCGTCGACAAGAGAAGGAACCGATGAACTGGCCAATGAACGGCCACCACCCATCTGACCTGTCTCGCATTGAATGCTGAGCCTTCATTCTGCACACGGACAGCATCCTTCAGTGGGCACTGGATGTGCGTGGGGGATGTGTACACGTGCCTGGCTTCCACTCTTGGAGCAGCATGGACCCCATCAGAAACCTCTTTTATTTTCTTCCGACAGTGTTCTGGCCAGTTATGGTTTATACGTTTTCTCAGCAAAATATGGCTGCATTCACTGAAACCCCAGATTAACTAGGAAGGGAAGCTGTGGGGCCAGGGATGGTGGGAATGGGGCCCTGCCCATGGGGACAGGCACTCTGTGGGCACCACAGCTGTCTTCGGTGTTTGGCACCTGATGGGACAGCCTACTGAAGGCTTTAAGTGACAGCCTACTGAATCCATGAATAAAAATGGAGGACAAAACTCCATACCCCAAATTCTATATCCTTACTGATTATTTTCAGGTTTGAATGTAGCCTTCTGGTCTGTTATGCAGAATGTGATATCCTACTTTCCTGGTAACATTATACCATAAATTTTGCCCCAGCCTTATATTCCAGAAACCTTTGTGGTATACCTTGGTAAGAGGATAACTATTATTGTTAGTGACAGTCTAATATTCTGTGAGGAGGCAGTGACATATTTAGGCAAATATTTCTGGATTTGGCAGGATTTAGAGTCTTTTCAATTCTCAGTGATAGTGAGTTCTGCAAGGAACAACCGAGTGCATCGAACTCTTTATTTTAGGAGTAGAACTTCTCAGTTTGAAAATTTTTCATTTTCTCAGGAACGGAGTTAAATTTTGATATGAATTGACACACCCCCTTCCAAAGGGCATTTTCAGCTGACCTTGGCACCAGGCATCACTGCCACGTCCTGCCGACCTTGTTCTTTAAGTGGCCAGTCATTATACTGTGACAATGTTTGCCTAACTTGGCAAATACACTAAAATTTTTGAAAGGTAGTCTTAAAATGGGTGAATTTTATGATACATAAATTAGACCTCAATAAAGCTATAGATAAAAAACTATAGGAAGAAACATGGCCCTTGAACCAGGCTGTGAAAGATGGATAACAGTTTCACCAGGCGCCAAGAACGGAGCAAAGCCACGGAGGTGAGACAATGAGAACACAGGTCTTCGTTAGGAGATAAGCTCATTTTTTGTTAGGAGAGACCTAATGTGGAGATGTCTTTCCCTCTTTGAGGCTGGGCAGAATCAGTGCAGGGCTGGGCAGGTGGCCTTGTGGTTCAGGGACCCACGCATCATCGGTTTTGTTGCTCTGCCCTCCACTGCCGTGTGCCAGCCAGCGGGAAAGGACAGGACGCAAAACGCTTTCTTCCTAAAGGCAGGACCTAGAGGTTGCACGTATCACTTCTATTCCTGTGGGTCCTGGACTTAGTCACATGGCCACACCTAGCTGCAAGGGAAGCTGGGTGATGTGGTCTTTAGAATGAGAGCCACGAGCCAACCTATGAAGAGGGCAGAAGCGTGATATTGGGGGACAGATCTGCCACAACGTATACGAGGATTGGGGAGCAATTTCCTATTACGTTATAGGACCCATGGTGTGGTCAGGAATGCTACTGATTAAATTCTACTCTGTTCGTAGGAATGGAACATGTTCTTTTAGTCAAAGGTACTTCATGGGTTTCTCCATGTGCCACCAAGTCAGAGCCCACATTAGACAGGTGCTGACTGGCCTGTTTTGCCTCCTCACTTTCTTTGTGATTGGATCTTAAGTACCTATAGCTATCTCCCCCTTGCCTCATATCCTATAATAGAGTAATCTGTTTTTTTACTTCTGTGCCAAAGTGATTTGTCTACACGGACAAATGTTGCTCCCACATTTCAATCTCTGTCTTTCCTTTGCCTCTCCAGACCCCTGTCTGCCCGTTTCCCCTGATCAGAGCCCCAGGAACCAGCCTGCATGAAGGTCACTGTGAACTTAATCAAGGGCTCCCCCTGCCCCTGGCCCTGGCTGGGTCTCGTCAGCGGGAGCTAGCTGTGCCGTTCGAAGGCTGCCGCTCACTGGTGGTCTCCCTGGCCATTCTCTCCGCCTCCCGTTGCAGAGCTGCCCCCTCCGCTGCATCACCCCTTCCGGAACTTGCTCCCACATCTAAGCCCAGGGTCTGGCCGCTGTCCCTCTTGGCTTCTGTGCCCATAATTCTCTAAGGAGCCTCTTGATCAAATTCTCTCCAAATTACTTGATGTAGGTGCCGACCTGTTATTTTCCGTGACCAGAGGGGATACCAAACCCTTCCGATGGCTCAGGACAGCGCAACTTCCTTTCTAAAGCCCCCGAGACTCACGGGGGTTTAGCCCCGCTTGTCACTCCAACACCATCCCTTGAGATCCCGATTCCACAATGTCACTCACTCAGTCATTCATCCATTCATCCACTCATCCATTCACCCTGCAAATGTTTACTGAAGCCTGATTGTGTGCCGAGGATCTGACAGTGACGGAGCCAGGCCAGGTGTCTGCCTCCTGGGCCCTGTGTCCCAGCTCCCCAACCCCAGGCATCTCTGTTTTCAGGTGCTGTGCCGGCTTACCTCCCCTTGCCTCTCCACTGTCCCACCTTGGCCTGGACACACCCCTGCTCCCCGCTGACAGCACCTCTCCTCCAAGTACCCTCTCCTCCACGAAGCCACCGGCCCCTTCCGGTGAGACGGCCCCCTTCTGTCCGTGGAACCCCCCCCCCCAGCTCTGTGCTGATGCCTCCCCGGGGCTCTCACTGTCTCTTGTCTGCTGATGGCGCACTGACTCCTAACTGAGAGCTCTTTCTGGGCAAAGGGGGGTCTGGGGCTCTTCTGAGACCCTCATGCCTGCAAGGTCTGGCATCTAGCAAGTGCTTAGTGAAGTGTCATGGAAGCAGTGAATGAAATGTTAATACTATCAGTGGGTAGGGGGCTCTGTGTGGCACGTGCGGACCCCCACCCACCTCGGCCCCCCCGGGGAAGGCAGGGTCAGGCTGCGATCCTTGTTTTCAGGAGGAAACACCGTTTGGGGGGAGGTGAGTCTCTGGCTGCATTTCCCCCTGTTGGTCAGAGGCGGATCAGAGGCACCAATTCAGGCCCCAGGAACAGATGCTGTGCCCCGGCTCCCCCTACCCCCCGCCCCCACCCAGGGGAGGCCTCTGGGTTTGGGCACAGTACACATAAGACAGGTAGGTATAGTGAATGAGAATCAAAGAAGATGACATTTATTTTTCAAGATTTCAAGAGTAATACTCTAATACCCGAGTCAGACAATGTAACAATGGGGAGCGTGTCAGTTTTCCAGGGCTGTTGTAACAAGGTACCACTGAGTAGCTTAAACAGCGGCCGTTTATTGTCTCACAGTTCTGGAGGCTGTGACTCTAAGGTCAGGGTGTGAGCAAGGCCGAGCTCCCTCTCAACTCCACGGTCGCAGGGGGTTCCCGAGTGCAGGTCTGTACCCAAATTTCTCCTTCTTAAAAGGACACCAGTCACACAGAATCGGGGGCCACCCTGCTTCAGATCAGTTTGACTGATCTGACTTAACTCATTACATCGGCAGGACCCTGTGTCCAAATTAGGTCGCCTTCCGAGGTACTGGGGGTAGGGACTCCAACGTGTGAATTAGCAGTTGGCCCTCACAGATGTAGGAAGCATCACAGACGGAGATTTCCTCATTTCTGTGTGACCTCTGTCTCCTGCGCGCCAGCCCCAGGGTGGAGCAATCGCTACCAGGATTCCAGACTTTTCTCTATGCTCACACGGACCTTGATTATACTCCAACACACACCTCCATAGGATGAGGAAAAACAATCCGGGAAAAAGACAAACAGAAACAAGTGGACACAAAGAGAACCCCTTTAAAACACGAAGCCTCAATGTCAATCAGTGTTTTTTCATCCTTTTTCTGTTTCTTTGTTGATTTGCCGTTCCTCCGAGGCTGGAGACAAAGGGCGTGCTCTGCTCTGGGGCGGCTCTGAGCTGGATGAGGACGCACTGTGGGGAGAACTCTGGACCCCCAGCCTCTTCCTCAGAAGCCCCTCCAATGCTGCTTGGGGTCTGCTAATTGCCCTCCATGCAGGAGGGAGGGCTGCCAGCCTCACACCTCCTCCGAATTTGCAAAACCTCAAGTTCTGAACAGGGCCTGGTTTCTGCGGCAGGAAGGTGGGCCTAGGGCCTCGTGGAGGGTGGGGTCCGTGTCCTGGTCAGCTCTTCCTTCTCTCTTGCATCGACGAGCAAGAGCCGGACTCCGAGAGAACAGCGAGGGGAAAATGAATGCCCGCTGCTTGCATACTGCCTAGGCGTTACTTCGGAGAGGCCCACAACAGGGGCAGAGCGAAGCCGTACATATGTTAAATTCACATCAGTAATAAAGATTAAGTAGAAGTTAATAGCATCCCAGTCATGCTTGTGGAGGTAATCTCCTTTCTGAAAATTCAAAATTAGATTTGGAGGATCGAAGCAAACAGGGGGTGAGACTTTGGCGTAATATTTTAATCAAATTGTCATGAATGAGTGGATACAATTAAGAATTCTGTCAGTCATAGTGCTGAGCCCCTTTGTTAGTGAGCGGTGGGAGGGGGCAGGGGGCCATCGTGGGGAGAGATTAAACTTGACCTTTCTCAGGCTCTTCCTTCTTGACCCTCTGGCTGGGCTTTGCCATCAGATGGTCATTAAAAAAAGGGGTTGGTGTCAGTGGACATACAGGTGCACGTGTGTACACCCCTCACTTGCATACGTGTGTACCACACACATGTGGGGGCAGGCATTGTGTACATACATGTGTGTAAGACAAGTGTATATATGCACACATATGTGTGTGCATGTGAGTGTGTGCATGTGCATACCAGGCAGGGAGAAAGCAGGAACTGGTGTCGAACAAAGGACGTGTGTTTTCACGCCAGTGACAAAACCTGACCATAGGCACTGCTTTCGACTTCCTGTTCCTTTCCTTTGCAGTCAAACACAGGCACCTTGTGTGACTGTCTGTGTGCACAGGACGTGTCCACACGAGGACACCAGGAGAACTCAGGGAGGACACCCGCATGCACGTCAATGTCGCCCAAGGTCGCTAGTCAAGGGCAATGCAATAGACATCAATGGGCGAGCGAATGACTGCGTGCATTTGCTAACTTCGACTTTAATGTCGTTCCCTATGATGAGTCTAAGTCCTGGATCCAGTTGTGCATGTGCCCGCCTCTCCTCTCCGGGATTCGCAGCATTTGAGACCCGGCTGCGCCCCATTTGTTACGATGGAGACACCGGGTGGAATTTACTCGTTCTCTCCACTCGCTCTCACCCCCTTCCCATCTTGCACAGAACATGAATTTATTTTAAATTTTGATGTATGGGTGCAGGGTGGTGGTAAGGGAAGACATCAACAAAACGTCTTTTTCTCCCGTCTGCGGCAACAGGAGCCACGTAGGTGCTCTTTATTTATCCGTGATCACGGATCAATAGGGGGGGTGCAGAAACGCAAGACGGGGCGACTCCTCCAGCTGCCAGGCTGCAGACTTCCGCGTGCACGAGCGCAACGCGTCCGATGAGGAATTGATGATTTTAAGTAGATTTGAGTTAGAAATATTTTTTCCCTCCAAGCTGCTGCTGCTGCCCTGTCTTTCCTCTGCAAACCCCGAGTTTGGTAAATAGACAAACGTTTGTGACAAAAGATGACAATATGTAATCAGCATTCCTGTGGTTTATTTTACCTTTTGTTGTAGCAGAGAATAAAGTCGGAGTAACTTACGCTACTCCCTCCACTTGGGTGAGCATTTGGAGGCCGAAGGACCTAATTATTTTTTAACACTGCCTTTCCTGCGTTTGCCTGGGTAATTACTTCAAATCGAGTGACAGACCTATTGTGCTGGTGACATCACGGCGACGGGCTTTTTACACCGAAAACAAGGCTTCTGTTAATTCAGCAATAACCCACCCCGCACGCAAAAATTGCATTAGCAATGTCTAACCCGAGTGTTGAACACGTTCAGAAATAAACACTATTGCTTTACAGGGGTGGAAAGGAAGTATGCATCAAAATGCCTGGCATTTAATTTCTCCCCCTTCTTCAGGAATTTAGCCAGTGAAATATAGCTGCCAGCGTCCCAGGCCTGCGCACACTCTCCTGCAATATGGTCGCGATCAATCAGATTTGCATAACTAAACTGTCTTCGAGCCCGCTCGGCTGCCCAGGTGCAAGGCCATTTGCATATAGAACAGTGAGGAGGTCCCAGGAGTCACTTCAGACGGGAGCGACTGCTGAGCCCGCAGTCCACGCAGCCAAGGAAATGAAATTGGAATGACAAAAAAAAAAAAAAAAGGGAGCGCTCGCCTGGGAGGGTGAAATATGCAGGCGCCTTGCAAAGGTTATGTAGAGATTACAAGGCAGTGGGCAGAGAGACCCACGAGCATCCGGGTGGCCGCCCCACGGGGGTGGGCCATGGGGGTGCGAGGGGTTCCCTTTCCCCACCGTGACCTCCTGGGACCTGTGGAGCCCTCCTGGGACTTCCTGGGCCTTTCCTAATGTGCAGAGACTTGCCACCCCTGATCCCTTTGCAAGACAGGTTTTCCGAATGTCCAAGAGCCTTGGCCCTGGGTCCTGCACAGAGTGGAGGGCTCTGGGAATTTATAGGTGGTGGGTCCCCCTCGCCCAGCCTTACCCCAACCCTGTGAGGTGGGACTGTCACCATCCATATTTCCCAGAATGCCCAGAGAGATCAAGTCCCTCCTGGAAGGTCCTGCTGCCAGGACATTGGCACACCCGGAAGTCCAAGGAGGACAAGTCGATTGTTCCACGCTGCCCAGCGTCCAGAGATAGACCAGCATCTTGGTTTTCCAGGGCCCAGCTGAGGACTGGATCTGCTAAGCCCGGGCTTGGCAGAGTTTCTCTGCAAAGGGCCAGAGAGGCAACCTCAGCTTGGCGGCCAGTCCCTGTCGTGACCCCTGCACCCTGGCACCTGGTCTTCCCGGGTCTCCTCTCCCACGAGAAAACACGGCAAGTTACATTTTATAACCGTGTGGTGTGACGATGAACACAGCCCAGGTTTAATTCATTATTTTTACATTCGTGGTTTTAAAAAAAATTTTAAAATAAAATAGAAGCAAGTTAGTGGGCCCCTGGCAGTAACGGCAGGCCCTACTCTGCCAGCCACGTGGTCTCGAAGAGCAAAAGCAGCCACGGTCGGCAGAACTGGGCAGAAAGGGATGGGTGTGCTGTGCCCAATAAAACCTTCCTGAAGGGACGGAAAGAGGCCTCCCTACCATGTTCAGGAGTCACCGATATTCTCCTCCTGATTCCTTCCCCCCATGCAGACGTTGCCCTTGGCTCACGGGCCCCTGATCACACAGCACAGGGCACAGCCCTGGGCCATGGGGGTCACGGTGGCAACACCCGATGAGGTCAGGCTGGGTGACGAGGTAAATCTCTAGACCCACCTTTGGAGAAATAACAGTTTGCCTTTTCCTTTGTCCGTTCATTTTAGGGAGCCCATCCCCGTGCCTGCCCGGTGTTCCTATGGAGGCGACGGCACTGGGACAGGGTGGAGGGCCGAGGGGCCCTAAAACAACGACACCTGTCCTTTCTGATGTTATGTATCTGCCCCAGTAGGAAATTGTAATGACAGTCACGTCTTTGTCACTGTCATTTAATGGATGTGAATAGCGATTTAGGTAAAGGAGAGAACAGTCTTCTGTGCCCACTGCCCAGCACTTAAGGGTGTGCACGTGTGAGTGTGTGTATGTGTTGGGGGGGGTTAGGTCCATGTCCCTCTTGGTTTGAGTGTCACTTGTCAAGGTGGCATCGGACGTGGTTCCCATGGCAACAGCTTTTGGGGCAGGGGAGGGTCACACACCTGTAATCTTGATGAGAAGGACAGAGGCAGGCTGCTCACTGGTTAGCGCTTTTGCCTCTCTGGATGGGTTTGAGTTTGACCTTGAAACCAGGTGAGTCCAGGGTGAAGCGAGTTTCACCTGGCACGGTGTGTGCCGCATCCTGCGGCCAGGCGGGGGCTGGGGGAGCAGCCCACTGCCCGGGTTCTGGGTGTCCAGAGTGACAGGGCGCCCCCTGCTGGCTCCCTGCTGACCCCTGGCTGGGGCTGCCTGCCGGGGGAGGACAGAGCTGAATGTTGACCCGTCAGCAGGATTAGGAGGAGAAAAGATGGGAGGGGCCTTACAAGTGAGGGGATGTGAGAACACAGGGACACATCTTAAGAAATATTTTTGTGTGTATCATCTACTGTTGTAAGGCAGACAGCCCTTCAGCCTAGTGGCTTAAAACAACTCTCACAGTCCACGGGTCAGCGGGGTGGCGCTGCTGCCCGGGGTCAGTCTCCGCTGGCCTCCTGGGTGGGGCTCTTTGCGGGTCTGTGCTCAGCTCCTGGGTCGGCCGGCTGGCAGGGGCCTGTGTCCCCAGGAGAGCCTCACTCCTGCCTGGACAGTGGCTGGGGCGACAGGGGCACGTGGGTTGCGTGTCTCCTGTCATCCCTCAGGCTGCTCTGGGCTGTCCCACCCACAGCTGGACGGGGGAGAACTGAGCCCTGGGCCTCTCGAAGCCTGAGCTTGAATGGGCTCCGGTTATCGCCAGCTCATCTGGCTCTGAATCTGCGGCTTTTGCCAGATTCGAGAGGCTGGGAATCACGCCAAGTGATCATGACTCCTGCCTCCCGGGCAGCATGGTGACTGTGTCCCCTGACCTGGTCAATGGGCCCCTGGGCTGGGAGGATGGGAGACCACTGTGGCCTGCCTGAGACTTTTAAAAGTGGCTGGTCATCCTCTCCTCTCCATCGGGGGGGGGACCACTGACCCTGGCTAATGGGGGAAGCTGGGGGACAGCTGCAGGGGCAGGGTCCATTGAAGATACTGACTTGCACTTCAACATGAACGCTCGCTCGTGCGGAGATGCCCATCCCTGTGGTCTCCCCCAGCCCCTGCTGGGCTGCCCCCAAGTCACCCTGAGACAGAGAACGTTTCCATCTCAGCTCCCAGGGGATGGGTGCCTCTCCCAGGGAGCGGCCCGCCCTCCCCGCCTACAAGAGGGGCAGCCCTTCTCTTCCTGTTCTGCTCCCTACCTGGCTCGTTCCTCCCAACAGCCTGGAGGCCCTCACCCTTTTAAAAAGGGTTCTCTCTCCAGAAAGTTCCTTTGGAAAAGAGTTGTTTTTCAGAGTGCACTGTCAAAGTGGGGACGCTGAGCAGGGGGATCAAATGTGTTCAAACATCCCTGGGGCCCTGCGGCTGGAGGTCCAGGTGGCCTCAACCCACGAAGGGGACCGCGGCTGGCGGGTCAGGGATGCAGGGCTCCAGGGAAGGAAGCCCCCTCAGGCAGAGCAGCTCGGTGCCCCCACCTCCGCGCCTTCCCTCGGGGTTCCGCAGGCTGGAGTGTGACCTAGGTCTGCCTTGCCCTGCGACAGAGACACCTTCAAGGGCTCGGAGAAGCAGTGAGAAACGGCAGGAAGTACTACAGTCCTGATTCTCTGAGAGCGCCTTGCAGTTGTTCACCACCACTACAAACGCAGCTTTGACACTCTCAACAGTAACATTCTGCACGCTCATTCGAAATGAGGCCACAGGACAAGCAAAGGGTCCCCTAGACTTCTCCACCCGTCGGGCTGCGCATCCAGGTCTGCGGATCCAAACGTGAGCCGCACAGCCTTACCCCACCCGGTCAACCTGGCGCACGGGGAGGGGGAGCAGCTAGACCCTCTGATGACCCAGCAAATAGAGTCCACAGGAGGTGGTGAGGTTTGGCTGATTTAAGTCCTGTCCACTGGAAGGCAGCGAGGGCTGTGCCTGGTCCCCCACCCAGAAGGTGGGCAAGGCTCCAGCTCTGAGTCGTGTATCCAAACGCGCCTCTCGTAGGGCTTGAAGGTCATGTCCACAGACTCCATCTCTCCTGGACAGGCCTTTTGCTGCTCTTCTGATGGTTTTCACCCAACCTCTTCCTCCCCGGAGTTACCCTCCCACACTTCAAGGAAGAGGAGTGAGAAGGCAGTAGCATCCATTACTTCACTGGTTCCTCTCTAGAACCTTCGGAGGCTGGTGGGATTCCCAGGTGGAGGGGAGGAAACTGACGCCCAGCAGGTGAAACAGCAAGTCCAGGGTCACGCAGCCTGTAAACGGCAGAGCCAGGCTTTGTGTCTAAGGCAGTTTGGCTGCAAAGACTTCTTTCCGATAACATGAGGTTGGGGGCGCCAAGGGTTTGCCGGGACTCCCTGGGGCAGACACTTGGAGAAGCGGCTTTATCCGAGACACCCCTTCACTGACCTTTCCCCCTCTCCCTGTTGTGGGAAAAACTCACATTTGCCATCAAGGGGCAAGGTGAAGAGGGCTTTGAGAAATCCGGAACTACGTTGGCGAAATAATGGGCATATCCGATTCCCAAAGCGGGAGGAAAGGAGATCCAACCAAGGACCTCTGAGAAAATCGTTTGTGGTCGTGCATGAAGGAAGGAGGATATGACGTCACATTCTAGCCACAGATAAAGGGGACACAGGGGGTCAGAGGAAGGAGACCAGCTGGATGCTAAGGAGAAGGAGGAGGGAGTCTCTGTCTCCTGTAGGCTGTCCCCCAGAGGCGGCTGCATTTTGCATTGCTCATTGCCAGAGGGACATTTATCTCGGTCCCTACTTTGTGCCTCGGTCCAGGGTATGACACCGTATGCGGAGGATGCACCAAATACATACGTGAACGATATAATTAAACGATGATATTGACAACAACAACAACAAGAATGTATTCACATGGCATTTGTTCTTAAAGTTCTCTCCCAGACAAAATACCACTTGGTCTTCACCGCAGACTAAGAAGATACAGAGGACAAGAAAGCCCATCTCCACCTCGTTGCTTAAGAGACAGAGCCTTGGCGGGGCAGCAGAAATGAAGCGCCACGTAGACGTGGAATAAATGACGCACAGTACGTGCACGGCTCTCCGGTTCTCCAGGCCAGGCTTTGGCCACCTCTGGGCCGCTGACCTCGTGTTTGCATGGTGCTTTCACAGGGATCACCTCACTTCCCTCTCCCGAAAGCCTGGCTGGGTCCTGTTTGTATCTGCCCACTTCCCAGATAGAGAAACTGACACCCGGAATGACGAGGGGCCTTGTTCAAGGTCCCACGATGGAATCAGGCCTTGAATTCATGTCTCCTGATGTGCAATCTATTGCTTTTTCGACTACGATGTAGGTGACTCCGCAGTTGCAAGTTGGTTTTGGTGAGGTGGCGTGCGTGCGTGCGTGAGAGGATGAAGAAGGAGAGTGCCCCCTTTCAGGTGATGGTGAAACCAAGCCTGGTGTACTTGGTCCATGGTTTTTTTTATCCTGGGCAGGGGGCGTTAGAAGTCTTCAAGATGAGTTCGAATGACTCGAGTCCACTTTCCAATGTGCAACTTGCTCCCTCGAGTGTGGCGCACGTCCAAGGGGCTGAAAGGGGCGGGCTTTGGCTCTGGAGCCAAATGACAGGGAGCACTTCTGGGCTGTTCACTGCGTCAGCCTTGATGGTGAGGCTGAGATGATGGCTTGGGGGATATGAGTCCATTTATCTGGTGCGTTCCCACAATCTAATTGGAAAAGTGGAATTGCCACTTAAGACGGATGGTAACAGAGCGTCTTTAAGCTATGAAGCTAAAATGAACTGCGAAGTTACATTCGGGAGCATAGCACACTGACTGCGGCAAGAGGCTGTGTTTGAAATTAGAAAATGAAAATTACCGATCAATGCAGTAAGAACGGAATGAAGGGTGTTTCAATTGCGCTACGGGAAAATGTAGCCCAGAATCAAGATGTCCTATTTACCTTCTTTCCAATCCCAGCTCCTTCCACATAATGGTAACATAGACAAATAGATCATGTGTTGGCGAGTGACGAAGACCCCCCTCCGAGTTTCTGGCCTCAGGCAAACCCGAGACAGCTGAGTGGACTTTGGGGAAGCGGGACAGAGATGGGGGGTCTTTGTGAACTGTCTCCCTCAGAGGGGAAAGCAAAACGCAGCTGCAGCCTTGGCTTCTGGCCTGTCTGGAAACTGAGGATGCTGCGGACCTCTGCCTTTTTAATTGGAAAAGTCAGGTTAAGATTTTTTTTTTAGATTTTATTTATTTATCTTTTAGAGGGGAAGGGAAGGAGAGAAGTATCAATGTATGGTTGCCTCCCGTGAGTCCCCTGCTGGGAACTGGCCTGCAACCCAGGCATGTGCCCTGACTGGGAATCAAACCGCGATCTTGTGGTTCGCAGGCCCACACTCAATCCACTGAGCTATGCCAGCCAGGGCTCAGGTTAAGATTTTAATGAACAAGTGCAGGCCATCAAGAAAGATCTGTCCTCAAAAATGCTCCAACAAGTAGTTGTGGTGAACAAAATTGTTTCAGATAGACTACTGGAGTGGGGAAGGGGTTTATGTGCTGCACTTTTATTTGATCTTTACTTTTTTATTTTTTTTTATCAAAATATATTTTTAAATATATTTTATTGACTATGGTATTACAGTTGTCCCCTTTGTCCCCCTCTGTCCTGTTCCCTGCTCTCACCAGCATCCCTCCCCTTTAGTTAGTGTCCATGGGTCAGACATAAAAAGTTCTTTGGCTTCTCCATTTCCTATAGTATTTTTAACCTCCCCCTGTCTATTTTGTACCTACCATTTATGCATATTCCCTGTGCCTTTCCCCCCATTTCCCTCCTCCCCCTCCCCACTAATAACCTTCCATGCAATCTTTATTTCTGTGAATCTCTTCCTGTTTTAGTTGTTTGCTTAGTTCATTTTTGTTCTTTTTAGGTTTGGTTGTTGACAGTTGTGAGTTGGTTGTCACTTCCCTGTTTGTATTTTATTTTTTTAAAGACTTTTTAAATTTATTTTTAGATAGAGGGGAAGGGAGAGAGAAAGAGAGGAAGAGAAATGTCAATGTGTGGTTGCCTCTCACATGTCCCGAACTGGGGATGTGGCCTGCAACCCAGGCATGTGCCCTGACTGGAATCAAACCAGTGCCCCTTTGGTTCTCAGGCCGGTGCTCAATCCAGTGAGCCACACCAGCCAGGGACTGTTCCTATTTTTTATCTTCTTCTTTTTCTTAGGTAAGTCCCTATAACATTTCATGTAATAAGGCCTTGGTGATGATGAACTCCTTCAACTTGACCTTATCTGAGAAGCACTTTATCTGCCCTTCCATTCTAAATGATGGCCTTGCTGGATAGAGCAATCTTGGATGTAGGTCTTTGGATTTCACGACTTGGAATACTTCTTTCCAGCCCCTTCTTGCCTATAAAGTTTCTGTTGAGAAATCAGCTGCAAAGGGAACTCCTTTGTAGGTGACTGTCTCCTTTCCTCTTGCTGCTTTTAAGATTCTCTCCTTATCTTTAATCTTGGGTAACTTAATGGTGATGTACCTAGGTGAGTGTTTCCTTGGGTCCAAATTCTTCGGTACTCTGAGCTTCCCAGACCTCCTGGAAGTCTATTTCCTTTGCCAAATTGGGGAAGTTCTCCATCATTTTGTTTTTAAATAAGTTTTCCATTTCTCGCTCTTCTTCTTCTCTTTCTGGTGGCCCTATGATTCAGATGTTGTAATGTTTAAAGTTGTCCCAGAGGTTCCTAAGCCTCTCCTCACTTTTTTGAATTCTTGTTTCTTCATTCTGTTCCAGTTGAATGTTTATTTCATTTCGGTCCAAACCTTTGATTTGAGTCCCCGTTTCCTTCCCATCACTGTTGGTTCCCTGTACATTTTCCTTTATTTCACTTTTTATAGCCTTTACTTTTCTCTATTTTGTGACCATACTCAACCAAATTTTATGAGCAACCTGATTACCAGTGTTTGGAACTCTGCATCTGATAGGTTGGCTATGTCCTCGACACTTAGTTTTATTTTTCTGGAGCTTTGATCTGTCCTATCGTTTGGGCCATATTATGTTGTCTCAGCACACCTGTTACATATAAAGGGTGGAGCCTTAGGTATTCACCAGGGCAGGCAACCCACATTGCTGTGTCATGACGCTGTGTGGGCGGGAGGGGTCCGAGAGGGAACAGTGCTGCTTTCTCAGCTCTCAGCTGGCTTTCAGTCACTTCCCCCTGCTACTCACAAGCAAGCTGGGCCCTTTTAGTGCTGATTCTTCCTTGGGTAGGTAGGTTTGTGTACATTCTAGGACCCTGTGGGTCTCCAACAAATCCTCCTGTGCGGCTGGGAGTTTCTTCCACTGCAGCCTCAACCTCCACAGGTTTTTTCAGTCAGAGGTTTTGAGGCTTTATTTCCCTGCGCTGGAACCCTGGGTTTCATGGTCTGTCTCACTCCCCAGTTGTTCCTCCCAGTTTATCCGCACGTAAATGCAGGACTGCCTGGTCTGCCAGCTACTGCCCTGCCTGCCCCGGTCCTCCAGTCACCACCTTGCTGTGAGTCCTCTCCACCTTGGCTGCCTGTCCCCACCCCTCCTACAGGTCTGGGTGAGTGTTCTTTAACTCCTTGGCTGTCGGACTTCTATACAGTTTTTACTGTTTTTAAATTTGTTGTCCTTATTTCGGTTGTGCGAGGAGGCACAGTGTACCTTCCTATGCCTCCATCATGGTTGGAAGTCTCCTACACGATGCAGTTTCCAATGTGTATTATTGGTGTTGTTAAGACTCATAGCTTTCATTTCTTGAACAGTGAATACAGGCCACATGAGTTTTGAACATGATTTATTTACTCATAAAAGAACTATGTTTTAAATGCCTGCTATGCACTGTAGCCTGTGGGCATGTGCTTGTGTCCAAAGGACAGGAAGGTCACATGGACATATGTATTCTTCAGAAGCCTACTGCGAGGTGGTGTCCCAGAAGACCACAGCTTGGGTGAGGTTGAGGAACTTGACCTAGAGTCTATACTCCTCATGGCTCACCTCTTCCACCCTGTCACGAGTCCCTTTGGTGCCATGGAGCCCCCTGGTCTGCACCGAGGCTATCTGAGCATTCCTTAGGGGAAGTGTTCCAGGCGTAGTCAAAGCCTGTTCTTCTGTTTCCCAACAGCCACTTACGTATGTCCATTAGTCTCTATCTCTTCCCCTCCTCCCCCATCCAGGCTGCCTTATGTCTCCCTAGACCCCTGAGAGAAACTTGTATTTGTTTTACTTGCCTCTGTACCTGCTTCCCTCCAACCCATCCCCACATGGTCGCCAGAATTTGATCATAGCACCTCCCCCAAATTACAGTCCTTCAACGGCTTCCCTTGCCTCTTGGAATCAAGTCCTGAATCTATCACGGGAGCAACACGACCCTATCTGGTTTTTCTACATTGTTCCCTCATGATGCTTGTGACTTATTTATGTGATTATTTGTTCATTGTTATAGCTCAGCATCTGTAATGGTATCTGGATGCCCAGCAAGAAGAAATAAATACATGTCCACTGCCAGACTCTAATGTTCACAAGGGCAGGAATTTCTTATATTGCTCACCATAATTCTCTTCTGCACCTAGACTATATCCCAGAATGACTTCTTCAAAGAATATACACAGTTTGCCAAATATCAGCTCCTGGTGTTTTTCTCTGATCCTGGCTGGGGGAAGCTTTTTACAAATGCACGAATAGATGTCCCTCCTCTACGGTTTTCATTTTGTTTGACTTTCAAGCTGGTCCAGCTGTGTCCCCAAGCCACCACCCAGAGGGGCCTGCTGTGTGGTTGCTTTTGTTTGCTTTCCTTGGCTCTGTGGAGCTCAGGAGCATTTGTTGGCTCACTTCTAAAAATTCCATGGGCCTATTTAGTACTCAGAACCCAGGCTTTATGATTTCATGTCCCCTTCTTCTCCAGGCTTGATTTTTCTCAAGAACATATTTTTTTCTTTAGTGTCGAATGTGTTTTTATACATTGCTCCAAATTCATTATGAAATAGTATAGAAAGTGAAGAAATAAAACCTTAAATAAAAGCCATGTTAAGAATCAAGTACACTAGCCCTGGCTGGTGTAGCTCAGTGGATTGAGCATAGGCCTGCAAACCAAAGGATCGAGGTTCGATTCCCAGTCAGGGTACATGCCTGGGTTGCAGGCCAGTTCCCGGCAGGGGGCACATGAGAGGCAACTGTATATTGATATTTCTCTCCCTGTCTCCTCCCTAAAGATAAATAAATAAAGTCTGAAAAAGAAGATGGAAAAAAAAACAATGGAGTAAACCAAGGGTGTATGTTGGGGGCCAGGAAGGATCTAGCTCACAGCCCAGTTTCTTCCACCGTGGCCTGGGGGCCTGCCCCCGAGCTGCTCTTTGGATCCCCACTTGAACATCTGCCCTGNCACTAGCCCTGGCTGGTGTAGCTCAGTGGATTGAGCATAGGCCTGCAAACCAAAGGATCGAGGTTCGATTCCCAGTCAGGGTACATGCCTGGGTTGCAGGCCAGTTCCCGGCAGGGGGCACATGAGAGGCAACTGTATATTGATATTTCTCTCCCTGTCTCCTCCCTAAAGATAAATAAATAAAGTCTGAAAAAGAAGATTGAAAAAAAAAAGAATGGAGTAAGCCAAGGGTGTATGTTGGGGGCCAGGAAGGATCTAGCTCACAGCCCAGTTTCTTCCACCGTGGCCTGGGGGCCTGCCCCCGAGCTGCTCATTGGATCCCCACTTGAATATCTGCCCCATTCCCCTGCCTCCTCTTTCTAGTACTCTATCATGTTTGGGGAGCTACCACGGATGCAGCCAGGTCACACTCGGTTGCAATGACAAAGTCTTGCCAAACCTTTCCCCCAGAGCCTGGGTCCAGCTCTCTCTGACCTGTGTTCTCGCCACCTTCCACACTGGCTGAGATCTCGCAGAGAATCAGCAGGCCTTGAGGGCTGTACCGCAGCTTCCCATGTGTCTTCATTAAGCTTTTGTGTTCTGACTTCACTGTCGGAATCCCATCTCGAGGAATCTGTGAATGCCTGGGTTATCTTGGGGTGCCTGTGTTTAGATGGTTCCCTGCATTCTCTCTAGTCTCCCAGAAACTGCTGGGCTTGGGACATAGTCTTCCTTTCAAGGCAAAGTGTATCTCTTGTAAAAAGCATATTGTTGGGTCGTAATGTTTTTTATTCTACTCTGAAAATCTCTGCCTCTTAAACAGAGTGCTTAGTCCGTTTATAGTTAATGTAATTATTGTTGTGGTTGGGTTTAAATCTGCTATCTCACTATTCATTTCCATTTGTCTCACCTGTTCTTTGCTCTTCTCTTCTCTTTCTAAGTTTCTTTTGGTTCTAGTGATTTTTGGTTTTAGATGTTCTCTTCTATGTTGGTTCTCCCGCTATACCTCTCTGTATAATTAGAAAAATTGTTGCTCTAGGGATTGTAATGTGCATCTTCATCTTATCACAATCTATCATGAATTTATATTATGTCACTTTACACATATTGTTAGAACATTATAACAGTAAACCTTTGTTTACCATTTTATGCCATATTTTTATTGTCATTGTCGTACATAGTACTTCCTTATAGGTTATAAATTACAAATTAACAATGTCAAGCTAGTAATTTTTCTTTAAACAATGATCTTGGAAGAAAATTAAGAAACAAGAAAACTAGTTTTTGGATTTACCCACATATTCACAATTTCTAGGCCTCTCCTATCCTTTGGGTAGACTCAAATTTCCGTCTAGTACCATTGTTCTCTAACATGAAGAATTCCTGTGGATGTTTCCTGGAGTCCTAGGTGTGCTAGTGATGGATTGTCTCTGGTGTGTGTATCTGAATATGTTTTCCTCTTGCTTCCATGCTGATTGGTCTCCCGGCTGGGCAGAGCGTTCTGAATGTGTCCTGCCACCTCTCGCGGCAGTTTACAGACGGTTTTCTACCGAGTCTCAGTTTGCGTGATTTCTCGTGGGACCAGGTGTCATGCTTACCATGGCTCCCCTTGGTGTAATCCGTTCATTTTTTCTGGCTGCTTTTATGATTCTCTTTTCATCTCTCATTTTCAGCAATGTGACTACAATGTACCTGGGAGAGATGTGTGTAGCTTTGTTGTTGTTTTGCTCTGCTCTGCTTAGAGTTTGCTAAATTTCTTGGCATGTGGGTTATATGGTTTACCAAATTTGAAGAATTTGAGTCATCATATTTTACAACGTACTGCAGTGTCTGTTCCCTTTTGGGGACTGCCACTATACACAAGGTAGGTCAATTAATACGGTTCTATCCCTGCTCTTTCTGTGCGTCGGTCTGAATAATTCTAGTGTCCTTTCTTCAATTTTAGTATTTTCTTCCTGCATGGACCAATTTGCTGATAAAGTCATCCAGCAAACATATTTTAAAATTTCGATATTTTTAATTTCAGTTTAAAACTTTCAACTATTTCTAACATAGTTACTGTTTCTCTACAGAAATTCTCCATCTATTTCATTCTATTTTTGTCATTTAAATCCTTACATATATTTATGTTTCTTAATGTTTTCTTCTAATTCCAAAATCTCTCTCATATCTGTCTGTGTCAGCTGACTTCTTCCTCTTTTTTTATTGGTGGCATCTTTCTGCTTATGCCTAAGCCTGGTACATTTTGATTGTATGCTCAATATTGTAGCTGTTACACTGATGAGAAAGTGGGTTTTTGTTGTCTTCCTTTCTAGATTGTTGGGTTTTGCTTTGGCTATCAGTGAACTCATTGGTGGATTAGCTTGATCCCTTTGAGACTTGTTTCTAAATTTTGTTAGTGTGAGTCTCGTGATGATTTTATTTAAGGGCCGGTTTAAACTTATTCTAAAGGGACAGCCTTTCTGGAGATTCGGCTGAATGCTGGAGGGTCTATTGAGGTCTCTCTGACTTGCTGTTCAGCATGTCAATATCTACCAGCCCCGTGTGACCTTCAGAATCTCTATTCAGCTTACAGCTTCCCAGTAGTTGTCGCCCGCCAGGCCACAGCGTAGCTTTCTCCTGCACATGCGCAGTCTAGTACATGGGCCAAGGTGTAAAAGGACCACCGCTATTCGGATGCCCGGATTTCCTTCTCTGTGCAGCTCCCTGCTCTCCGGTGCTTTGCCCCACGAGTGTCGGTGCCATAGTGGTCCCCAACTCTGACCTCTGCCTCTTCAGTTCAACAGCAGCACTGTTTTTCCCTGGGCTTCCCTGCCCCGGCACTGCCTACGGCACTTACCACCATGGCACTCCCCTCCCACACTTCCTCTCCCTCGGGGACCGTAATCCCGTGGTGACTCCCGTGCAGCATCTGAAAACTATCGCTTCTCTAGACTGTAGGCTATGGAGGATAGGCTATGGCACATATTAATACGCATTATAACATTAGGTATGTTAGCCCTAATTGCAGAATCCGGTTTTATAGCTGTTTTCAACAAGAGGGATCATCAAGTATCTGTTATTTCACAGCTTCTCCAAACTGTGCCTGAAGGCTGTAAACCACCTGAAAGCCCAGTTTTCTTTTTCAGAAGTGAGTGGAGATTTTCCATTCTCTTAAATGGGTCCGCTGGGGCCTTCCTCCTTGTTGTGCCTAGGCAGAGGATGGAGGGACGGGATGTGACGAGGGGAATTCCGAGGGAGGTCGATAGTAGGTACTACGAGAGGTTTCATCATAGAAATTGTCAACAGAAATGGGTTGATAAGAGTTAACATTTTTTCCACCCCTGAAATTGCCTTCAAATGGAGAAACACCTAGTAAAATTTTACTCTTGGCTTCTTGCTTTCCCTCAACTCTTCTCGAGTGGATAGAATGTGTTACCTGATGAGTAAATTTGCGAGTAAAAAACGGGGAGGTTGACCTCGATGTCATTGTCCCGCCTTAGTCTTGGGGACCTGGCTCCCTGGTTTGCCCCTCCAGGCTTTAGACTGTAGTCACATGCAGGAAGAGGGGAGGAGCTCAGTACATGTTAGAATTAAAAGTTATTATTATCATCATTGTGATTATTTTCACTTTGTTTTAGCCTGACGTCCATTTTTTTCCATTCTAAGAGCCCCCGTAGGAAACAAAGCTTGCAGAACCATCTCAGGTCTGCCTCTCCCGGTCTGTGTATCTAATGAGGAGGCGTGCGGAACTCATGTGGGAAAAGGGTGATACTGGTGGAGTCTTGAGGCCCACCCGGAGATCCTGAAGGTTGGACTGGGTCCACTTTTATGTGGCTTCTGTCTGGAGACAGTCACGGGGATTGCCCATTTACATGGTGCCTAGAATCCAAAATGGCAGGTACTAGGACTGCTGCAAATTGATGGCATGGATACCTACTGAGTAATCTAAGATGCAAAGATGGTTTGGAGTATGCTGGGAGGCAAGGGAAGCCAGGCTGAGGTGACAAAACCGGCTGTGAAAACTCTGCTCCATAGATCAGTGACAGGTTGGAATATCTCAGAACCCAACCCTATGTGGATAATTCTTTTTCTTTGTCTTTTGTTTTTAAATTTTACTTATTTATTTTTAGAGAGAGGGGAAGGGAGGAAGAAAGAGAGGGAGAGAAACATCAGTGTGTGGTTGCCTCTCATGCACCCCCTTCTGGGGACCTGGCATAAAACCCAGGCATGTGCCCTGACTGGGAATCGAACCAGCAACCTTTTGGTTTGCAGGCTGATGCCCAGTCCGCTGAGTCACACCAGCCAGGGCTACATGGATCATCCTTATCTACATTAGTAGAGTTATGGCAAAGAACCAAAAGGCAATAGAGTGTGAGGTGAAGAGCAGGGACTCTGGGGACCTGTTATCTGGTTTGGTTCCTCATTTCATTGCTTACTGGCTATGTGGCCTCGGGCAAATCTTTTGACCTCTCTGGACCTCACTTTATTTGTCTGCAAAGTGATAGTAACTTATGCACAAGCTTGTTGGGAAAATCAAATGCACTCAATGACATGAGAGGCAATGAGATAATATGAACTACTTCACATATTGTTAGTCATGCTAGCTAACATTTACCAAGCGCCCTTAGATGCAGACCCTGTTCCGAGAGCCCTGCACACCACGGCTCATTAACCCTCACACACAGAATCCTAGGGGCTGGCTCGCTGTTATTATGTCCGTTTGGCAGATGAGGAAACCGTTTCCTAGGTGCTGCTGGGGCTGGGACTCCAGGTCTGTCTGTTTGAAGGCCTTTTTCTCCTCTCTGGGCCTTCCTCCCAACCCACCAGGTGTTCTGTGAGATAAAAGGTTGAGAACCAGTATCGAGGATAAATCTTCGTTCAGCAGAACCAAGATTAGAGGCCCCACTCAGGGCATGTGGCTTTGTGGTGTGTTTTTGGGTGGCGTGGAAGTGAGGAGACACAGGAGAGGCCCAGGAAAGAACAAAGTGTTTTATGCTCACAGATCAGAGAGCTGGGAGGCGTGGCATGTGGGGGAGCACCAGGGTGGCCAGGAGGCAGAGGGCAGGGAGTGAGGGTGCTGTAAGGCAGGCTGGGGGGACAGTTTAGAACTGACTAGTTGGAGCAGTTGGCACAGGCTGGCTCCCCTGTGTGGGTGGTCCCTAGTCCCAGGCATCTGGCCCCAGAGGATGAAGGCAGAGGACCAGGTCGAGGAGGTCGGGTTCTGGACTGGTCAGTTTACATACGGGAGACATGCTCTGTGCTGGGTCCTTGGCCACCTCTAAAAAATGGCTAACCCAGAAAGGACCAGTCTCTTCCCAGCCAGGAAGGTTTTTTTTTTCCTTTCTTTTGAGATGTCAAAACATCAAATGTACAGAAAATCAGTCAATCAACAAACGCACAACACAAGCTCCTTCAAGGTCATGTGATGCTGACATGGGAGCTAGTATTGGGGCCAGGTTTCCAGGTGCCTAGGGCACTGTTTCTCAGGGTCCCCCCGCCTGTGTGTTGTTGGCTGGGTGACAGTGTTGTGTGGCAGCCTTCTGGGCAGGCAGCAGCAGACAAAGGGTGCAGGGAGGCAGAGCTGTGAAGATGCCACCGAGATCCCCAGTCTCCATCGCTAGAGGTGACGGAACAGCTGTTGGGTCTTTGGCAGGAGCTGGAACAGGAGCTGGAGAGGGCTCGTGGGAGGGCCGCTGGGAGAGAGCACAGCCACGGTGACGCAACATTGCTCAGCGGCGGTCTCAGAGCTCAGCCCGACCGAATACGGTTTGTGGAGTCACGGCTGACCCCCGTCTGCCAAGCCTCGCCCTAGCCTTCCCTCGCATCATCTCATTTCCATTCCTCGGTAAGTCTGGTAAACAGGGATGGTCGGTGCTGTTATAATTGTTCCCGCTGAAGATGCCGAGAGAAAAGTCACTAACTCGAAGCCAGGTGTACAGTTGAGGCCTTAACATAGATCATCTCAGCCTTCGATGACACAAGACAGAAAATAGCACCTTCTTTTTTCCCACTTAAGAGATAAGAAACGGGGGATCAGACCGCTGAGAAATTTGCCTGAGGCCACGCAGCAGGGGGCAGTGCTGGGGTTGCAGCCCAGGCAGGTTGATTCCAGAGCTTCACGTGTTAACCACCAGCCCCCACTGTCCTCGGGCGGAATGCCTTGCCCAAAGGCACGAAGTTCCTCCCGGGCAGAACTGGGCCTGGGTTCGAGATCCTATCTGCCTCTCCCCACTCCGTGGGCTTTCTGCCATCAGATTAGAAAGGGCACTCTGGTTTATATTGTTTAATGTATTTTTTTTTGGTGGGGGACAGATCCTAATTGGGAGAAGTCTCAGGAAGTGTCAAGATCATGTCACACATTACTCACATTTTTGAAGTGGAACCCAGGCCGAAGGAGACAATGAAATCTGAGGATCGCAAACTTTGGCCCAGGGAGGACAAGAGAAGAGATGCGCATTCAGTGCTCTCAGCCTTCTTCCTTCTTTTCCAGTCCACACTTTTCGTCGTAGGTCTTCTAGACCGGAATGTGGTGTTCACAACATCCCATTTAACCTCTCATGCAAATTCCTCACACTATGCCTCTGTGGTCTATGCTAATATTTGTGAATCTTTGTGTAGTAGTGTGCCCGTGATGTAAGAACTCGTGTTCCTACGAAGATTTGGATGCCCAGCACTTTTCCGGAATCCCAAAGTAACTGTTACTCCCCACCTGTAATCCATGCGCCCCGTCCTTCCCGTTCCTTACCTACCCCCAAAAGCACACTTCTTCTGCCTTTGCACACATTGACGTCAGAGTCAAGGGACAGATTCAGGTAATGATGAGAATCCTGTGTCCTCCTGGGTTTCTTGCATTCGGCCTCAGTTCCTTCCCCTTGGCCCTCCATTGCCAGGCGACAGAACTTGGGTTTTTCCATTATGTCCGATGAGATGCCTTTAAACCTCAGGATGCTTTATCTAGACCCTGTGGTGGTGTGAGAGGGGTGTGAGTGTCTGGAGAGGCGGTGGCTTACAACTGCCTTAACACCGTGGAGTGTGCCACACGTGTGAGAGGTTGTTACTGGTGTTATTATTTGTTATCAATAAATAGAATGATCATAATCGCCGCTTTATCCAGCGACTGGCAGTGCTGGTCCCCTTGTCTGTCACCCCTTTGGACCGGAAACTGCACCTTTAACTCCTCCGTGTCAAGGACGATGCTTGGCTCCCAGGAGGAAGGCAGCTTGGGTCTGCCCGGGAACCCTCAGCACAGGTGTCCCCACACTTCCCAAATGTGCAGGCAGGTCTCCCTTGAGGGTCCATACCCTCCAGGTCCCTTCAGAGTGGACAGACCTCCCCCTGAGCCATGGCCTACTTAGTGTCTGCATGGAGGTGGGAGGGTGAGGCTTCTGTGCCCACCTGGCTAGGCTGCTTGGTGAATTAAGCACAACCGAGGTGCCACAGTGACAGTCCTCTGTGTGTGTGCGGGATGTCTACCGTCAGGAGTGGCGATTGTTACCCTTGAGCGTGGTGGGCCTCCTCCGAGCAGCTGAAGGCCCTAAGAGCAAACACTGAGGTCTCCAGAAGGAGAGAGAATTCTGCCTCATGACAGTCGCATCCAGTCCTACCGGATTTCCAGCCCACTAGCCTGCCCTACAGGTTTTGGACCCCTTTGCTCAATGTCAGCTTTGGATGGGAGGCAGCCTGCCACCCAGCCCTGTGCCTTTCGGCCTTGCCTGTGTTCCATGAGTTAGCACCTTAAAATACCATAACTCTCTTCTATGTGTGTTATATTGGTTCCTTTTCTCTGCCGAACTTTGAGGGATACATGAGGCCATGAAACACCTTGCCCCTTTCCCATAATCCTCCTGTTCCATTCAGCTGGTTTGTTCTCAAGGTAGTGATTCTTGAAGTTGCTCTCCCACCCAGTGAGAAGAGTGACTTTTCCTTGGTTTCTGCCTGTCCGATGGTGGCAGCTAGTCTGGGAGCTGCAGCGGGAGAAGGGCCTTGACCATCGTCCCCCGGGAAAACTTACTAGGGAGAAGCTAGCGGAGATGGCCTGTGTGGTGAGATTTGGCCATCTGAGACACCCGGCGAATTCTACCAGCGCTTCAGGAGTCAAAAGAAATATTGTAGAGTCAGTCTCAGGCCATTCCCACCTCGCCTTTCATGGCATCGATGCTTTTCTCGTTAATCAATAAGCGGAAATATGTCCACACGGTCTCGTGTGCGTATACATTTGATGAAGATCACTGATAATCTGGGGTTTGTTTGTTTTGCTTTTCCCGGGAACTGGAAAGGAGGGAGTGTTATACACATACGGATAGGTGTCTCACCTCTGAAGGATCCCAGGCGTGGAGTTTGGAGAGTCACATCTCATTCAACATTCTCTCCCCAAGTTCAGCGATCAGACAAATAGACATATGGAGGGTGCTAAAGTTAGGCACCGCGGATCGGAGAAAGATGTTCTCGTGGCGCCCGTGTTCTGCACAGCACACCATCCTGTTAAAAGCGGGCTATTTTTATGGAACTCTTTTGCTTACATTGAGATATAAAATTATTAGTCTGAGGTTGGCTCACATCATCAGAGCCTCAGATTCTTGGCAGAACCGCCTGCAGTCTGTTCCAGTCACTCACAGCCAGGGACAGAGCCTGCACAGGAGCAAAAATAGGTCTTCCTGCCGAAACCTGCTGAGCTACCGGGAAAGCCGTGTGCCAGGAGAATTTAGTTCCTTGGCCTTAAGAAAGTTTCGGTGTTCGCAGACAGACTTGCCCTTGGTGGGTGACTGATAGTGGGAAATCACAGAGCTTCAGCAGTGTGGGGGAAGTGGGGAGGGAGGCTTGGCAACCTCGCCCGGTGACAGGAGAGTTTTGCATATAAATTACATATGTATGTGACATTTCAGCTCCAACTTTACATGTGCTTTGGAGGCTGGATGCGGTCTTGTCCCCGCCTGCCTGTTTGCCTCTCCCGTCGCTGCGTCAATATTAACCCTGCTGTTCTCGGTTCGCTTTGAAGAAGAGCGTGGGTTCGCTTTTTCCTTTATTTGAGACAGCAAATGGGGCGCTGTGGTTTTGAGTGTGCTATCAATATCCCTTTTTTTGACCTTTTTTGGGGTGAGCCCCTGCAGAAATGCATGCCATCTTCCCTTCTGTCTCCTGTTTCCAGGGTGGTCCTCCCTGCCCCGCCCCATGGCCTCTTTCTGAGCAGGCTGCAGAGGGCTGGAGTGTTAGGTAACAGTCGCTCATGGTGAAGTCCTCTATCAATTATTTCTGCCTTCTGAGGAACCCGAGAACCTTCCTAGGATGGGAGACAGACAGACAAGAACAAGGTGCTCCAGCCCTTTGCTTCCCTGTTGGAGAGGGAAAGGGTCTGGGTGGAGCTGGCTTTGAGTGAGTTGGGGGGTGAATTGAGATGAGGACTCATGTTGTCTGAATTCTTTTCCAAGATCATCGGTTTGGACCCCGTGGCCGGGGGTCGGTGTGGTGTGCAGACTGCGACGTGTGGGTCGGGTCTGACCTGCCGCCTGTTCTTGTACAGCCTTCAGACGAGGCAGTTTTACATTTTTAAATGGTTGGGAAAAAAACCGCCAAAGGCATTTGAAAACTATGTGAAATTTACACTTCAGTGCCCATAAAAAGTGCGGTGTGGGTCCAGTGCCTGCTTATTTACCGGGGTCCGCTTTTGTGCCACAGGGGTAGGTGCTGTGGTTGTGGGTGCTGTGGCTCAGAAAAGCCCAAAGCACTTCCTTGTCCCCGCCCTGCTCCGTCCCAGTCCAGGGTGTCCCTTCCCCAGACAGCTGACATGCTCAGCATGGCCTTCTCTTTCAGTCAAGTTTGTCCACTTATTGCTGGCTTTGGTTTTTTGCCGCCTACATTGAGAATCCATATCTTTATAGCCATGTTCAGGTTAAATATTTTATTGGGCACTTTGAGTCGCCCTTTGGGGTCCCCATGCCTGGTGTGACTAGCGGCATCTAAAGTGGATTCACGGACGTGCATCAGCCCCAGCAAGAGGGTGAGGGATCACTGTCCCCGCTGTAGAGTGGCCCCCGCTGGGTCCGTGGGGGGCAGTTCATACCATTTCTAAAAGGGACATCGGCAAGGCCTCTCGAGGCTGGTGTGAGTGGGTAAGAAAGAAGACTGTGCTATCTTTCTAGGGGGAACAACGAAGAGAAATGTGGATGAGGAAGGGGTGACCGAGGGGACGTGAGAGTTGGCGACAGGGGCCTGAACTGCACTCGGGGGGACTATGCTGGGCTCGCGGTGTGAGCAGGCCGTGGGGTTCGGGACGGAAGCTCCACAGTGGCGTGCGTGCTCAGCTGGGCCCCAGGTACATCCAAGGGCGGTTGTCACCACAGAATGGGCACCACAGCGTGGGAGTGTCCTTCCCTGGAGAAGGCTGACAGCGCCTGTCACACACTGTTCCAGAAGAGGCAGGAACCTCTGTTGTGGGGCCCCAGCTGGCGGGCATGTCTGGTCCAGAGCTGAACTGATGTGAGTCCTTCCTCGTCCAGACGAGTCGGGTCTGAAGCAGGGCTGCCAGGCTGCGGGGTTCTGGGGTAAGGGTTTGTTAATTCCAACAACAGAATTTCCATTCAGAGAAAGTAGAACATTGAACATTTTTTAAAGATGCAGTGAAATTAATTTATTAATTTAACCTAGAGGGATGTAGGAAGATTCAGCAAGACACACGACTAAGACCAATTAAGGAATAGGGTCATAATAATGAAAATTGCCCCAAAACAGTGTTCCGAAAACACAGCCCAGGCCTCGGGCTCTCCCGAGTGGAGGGCATGTCGCGCTGTGCAGTGTCTTCCACGGGGATAATGCAAAGGAGAAAAGAGACTCGTGGGTCTTGCTGCAGCATCGACAGGGGCCGGCAGCTGGCCAGGCAGACTGACTGTCTGCGATTTGCACGTTATTAAGCAGCCTCTGGCTCGCCGAAATCCTTGTAAAAGCTGCCGCTCCAACGGCAACACGTTGCAGACACCACAGTTTTCGCTCAACAGAGACTGAGAAAATGTCGTTCTCTGAGTGGATTGCTCGTTCACACAACACATACTTACTGGGAGCCTGTTACGAGCGAGGCGCTGGCCGCAGCTACCGTTCTTTGTGTCTCCCCAGGACTCGGCGGCTCCATGCCCAGCCTTTCTTTCTTGGACACACACGTGTGGGGCGGCAGCTTTGTGTGAGAAGTGCGGGGGGGGGGGGGCAGACACAGCGTAGGCGGCAGCTCCCAGTACAGACCCTGGGGCCAGACTGGGGTCTAGTCTCACCTTTCCTAGCTCTTCGTGGGAATGTCCCATAACTTCCCTGGGCCTCAGTTTACCCATCTCTTAAAATGGGCATGGCGGTACCCCCTCCAGTGCAGACTGTTGTGAGGATTGAGTCAACGTGGGTGAAGCTCTTAGACCAGAGCCTGGGACATGACAGGGTAATCTAAGTGTCTGTAACTATCATTTTGCTGCAACTATTGAAGATACTGTGCTACCCTCCACCCCTTTTATTCTCTATTTGTGTGGAACCCTGTATGTGACCTTCGCAAGTGTCCTCAGGGTCCTGAGGATAACTGTATGATTTGTGGCCAGTAAGTCTTCTTATCCTCACTTACAGTTGAAGAAATGAGATGGCCATTGAGTAAATGGCTGGTCTAAGGCCACCAGATCCTGAGTACAATTCCCTTTCCGCCCAGCTGGTACCTTTTAGTGCAGTGGCCATGTGAAAAGTGAGTCCCACCCACAGGGGTGGGGCCTGGGAGCCATGAGAGCTGTGTGGCACCTCTCTGTTCGATGGTGGAGTTGAGGGCAGCCGCTTCCCTCGGCTTCCTGGGCCGGCTTTCCCCAGAGGACGAGGGACGCGCATTTCGCTTTGTCAGTCCAGAGACCGGGATCCGGGTGCCTGCATGTCTGCTTCTTAGAACAACTTTCTAATTGTCTGGGGGCCTGTGGGCCAGGCCAGAGGCGCCTGCAGAAGCGGCAGCTACAGACCCAGCAGCAGCTACAGCTGTGCAGTGCAGTGTCTCTCATGTGAGAATTTTCAAATGCCATCAAGTTCAAGTCAGGGCTTAGCTGCAGGAACCTTAGAAGATTCAAGGGACCCACTTGAGAGGTCATGAGAGCAGCTGAGGGTTCTCTGGACAAACACAGGAAAGCAGAAGAGGCGTCCACCACCAGGCTGCATCCAACAGGCAAGGTGTGGGATTTCCCGGCCCAGAGGGAGGGGGTGCTCCTGCTGCTCCCGTCCTCCTGGGCTGCAGGCTGAGAGGGCAGAGCCAACGGCAGGAGGGGCCCCCGAAGCTGACCCGGGTCTCTGAGTGCTGGGAAGTGAGGAGCCCAGAGCTGCGCGTCACCAGGAACATGGAGCCGACTTTGGGGGAGAGGAGGCCTCGGGGCAGCCTCATCACACAGAGCCGAGAGGAGGTGCCTCCCAAGACTCAGGGCGCAAGTGGGGACGGCTGCCCAGTCGGGGTGGAGCACCAAGGCTGGCGCCTCCGCACCTCGCACCGTATGCAGGGATGCCGTGAGCTTTATATCTGACGGAGATCTCGGGAGGATTTTCTGTTGACTCTTTTAACTGATGCTTAATTTTCTGTGTCAACCTGGCCAGGGTGTGTGTGGCACCCAGTGATTTGGTTAGACACCTGCCTAGAGGTTGCTGGGAAGGTGATTTCCAGCAGAGATTAACCCTGAAATCAGTAGACTTAGAGGAAAGCAGATTGCCCTCCTAACGTGGGTGGGCCTCGCCCAATCAGTAAAAGGCCTTAAGAGCGAACACCGAGGTTTCCTGGAAAGAAGAGGTTCTGCCTCCAGACGGGGACAGGTGACAGAAAGCCTGCCTGAGCTGCCTGCCTGCTGCCCTGCCCTGCACACTTCAGACCCAAAGTTACAGCACAAACACTCACCCGAATCTCGTCTGCACACTTGGGACTTGCCAGCCCCCATGATCACGTGAGTCAAATCCTTAAAATAAATCTCCATCACTCACTATGTACCTCTGTCTTCCACATGTGAGGGACACACACACTTGCATGCTGGCGGAGAGACGCCCCTGACCCGCAGGAGACTGAGAAACCCCCTTCCCTGGAGGAACCCCCGAGAGCCTTCCCTGCAGCAGGTTTTCCGGTAGCAGAAGCATCTCGGCGCTGGGGGCAGAGGCCGCTGAGTTCACGCATCCCGAGGTGGGGCGCCACCCGTTCTCTTATTTCTGAAGTGCCAGCCACCTGCAGACAGAGCACCCGCTTCTCCAGAACAGAGCAACCTTCCCGCGTTAAAGACTCGCACAGGTTGCAGGCTGCCCCTGAATTTCGAGAATCTGAAAAGTGGGAAGTGGTGCGTATTTTTGAACTTGAGAATGGCAATAGTTCACTTTTGTTTTGGCCTGACTGGAGGATTTGCTCCTACAGTCTTCTTCTTCTTTTTAATCTTCACTCGAGGATATGTTCAGTGATTTTGAGAAAGAGAGAAAGAGAGAGAGAGAGAGAGAGAGAGAGAGAGAGGGAGATGTGAGAGAGAAACATCAATTAGTTGCCTCTCGTACACAACCGGACTGGGGATCGAACCACAGCCTAGGTAGAGGCCCTGACTGGGAATTGAACCCAAAACCTTTTGGTGCACAGGATAGTGCTCCAACCAACTGAGCCACCCAGCCAGGGTTATAGTCTTCTTTTATTATGATAAAAGACTCTTAGCCAGAGTCGGCCAGCTCGGTGTAGGATGCATAGTCAAGAGGCAAAGTCCCTTCTCTTAGCTCAAGTTCGCGGCCCCCCAGGGAAATTCCTAGATCACCCAATTAATTATGACACCATGCCATAAATTCTGAGACGAGGGCGAATCAAGGGAGCACCAAGCACATTCAGGATGACCTTGGCCTCCCAGAAGTGTGCACCCGATGCCTGCCACTCACGGCCCGTGGTTGGTGTGCACAGGCTGGGTGCTGTATCCACAGGCTGCCCCTGGCCAGGCCGGGCTGCCCAACCGGAGGGCCGGCTGCCATTTCCCGAGCGCCTACCCTTCCCCAGGCTCTGTGTCAGGCAGTCTGATTCCATTCAGATGGGCTGGTCTTCCGTTCCCCTGTTTGTTCCTTCAACAAGCAGTGGCATTCACAAAATACCTGCTTTGTACCAGGCTCCGGGTTCGAGAGAAACACGTTCAGTAGGGAACAAGAGAGACAAGGACCCTGTCCTCATGGGGTTTGTCGTCTAGTGGCGGAGACAGTGATTTCAGGGTGCCATAAAGGAAAGGACGCCCAGTGGTCCGAAAGCAATTCCTGGGTGCTGGTGAGACCTCAAGGGGGCCCTCGGGGGAGGTCTTTTACGGAGATGCATGTGAGCTGAATGAGGGCCCAGCTGGTGCGGACGTGTGGGAATCGCATTCCAGAGGGTGTGGAGAGCAAGCGCCAGGCCCTTGCTGGTCGTAGGCTTGGAGTGTAGGAGGGGCAGGCGGGAGGCCGGCGGCCGTGGTAACAGGGAACTGCCGGAGGTGAGCCGATCCTTCAGGACTGTGTGTGTGTGTGTGTGTGTGTGGGGGGGGGGACCAGCAGGGACGAGCAGTGGAGTTCTGATCCAAGGCCCACGGTGACAGGCAGGAGCTGGAGCCACTCTCTGTATTTTATCTCATTCTTAACCTGCAGGTAGATGCTGCTACCCTCATGCTATTGACAGGGATGTTGAGGTACTAGGGGGATTATGATGTCGGGATGAACCAGGACCAATCAGTGGTGGGTTGCCCTGTCCGGGTAGCGCAGTTGGTTAGGGTATTGTCCTGATACACCAAGGTCGTGGGTTCGATCCCCAGTCAGGGTACATACAAGAATCAACCAACGAATGCATCCATAAACAGAACAATAAATCAATGTCTCTCTCTTTCTCTCTGCCTTCCTCTCTCTCTCTCTAAATTAAAAAAAATCAGTGGTGAGACCAAAGGAGCAACAAGATTCTGTGGTCTCTATACCCCCAACATCGTAGACGTGTTCTCAGTCGCCGTGAGCTTCTGGACCCAGGGCCACCGTGTCAGTGCCTCTCCCTCATAGGTGACTTCCCAGGACGAGGAGGGGCGTGCTTCTGTCCACCTGAGCCCGGTGGTTGTTCACGACCCCGGTGGGAGAGCGTATCTCACCACAAAATCTCAGCCACCGGAGTGTCCAGGATGCCCTTCGTGTAGGACACAGAACAAGGACCAACCTTGCCTTTTCCTGAGTGGAACTTGAACTTCCACAGGGAGGACGTGGGTTTGGGGGAACGCATGGGGAGGGGTCAGCCTGCCAGACGAGCGGGAGGGGAAGGGGCAGCGACGAAGGCGAAAGAGCTGAGCCCGGTCGTCAGGCCGTGGTCTCTGACTTCTAAACCCCTTCACTTCTCTGATTGATACTTTTCAATTATTCCTTCCCATTTCACTGACATTTGAAATGCTATTTTTTTTCCGAGCGATAACTTCAAATGCTTAAGTTCCCACAGTCCTGGTAGCTCTGTTTAGCTGTAGTGGTAAATTGCTTCCTTGTACAACATAATGGCGTTGACAGCCTTTTGCTAGGGAAATGAGTTCTCCAGTGGGACACGCCGATGATAAGCCGTCCGGTTTTGAAATTGTATTTCTCTGTATCGGAATTAAATCTGGACTTTATATTTCTGGGCTGCCATGCTCAGGAGCTGGCCCTTCTACAGTGTACCCCGAGACTGACAAGCGAGGCTTGCACAGGGACGTTTGGGCTCAAATTGGATCTGGGCTTTTATGCGCTTTCCCTATTATTAGCTATTAAAATCTCTCCAACTGCAACCCCCCTCGACACCTCTTCTCTCTTCTTCTTCTTCTTCATCGTCGCCTTTCTATTTTTTTTCCTTTTCAAACAGTGATAAGGTTTTCCAAACCTGAAACCCAGACGACTGCTGAGTTGGGGAGAAGAGGCTCTCTCGTGGTTTTTGGCAATCCTTCCCATTCGGGGGCTGAAAAGTGTGAAAGGAACGCAAACCAGTAAAACGCTGTATTGATTTTCAGTGATCCGTGGTGGGGGGGGTCCTGCTTTTCGTCACAATCGGGGGTCAGGGCGACGCGTAAATATAACACCAAGTCTGAGAAGCTTTGTGTGATTGACTCTGCAGACAGAAAAGGGGCTCCTCTTTGGATGCTGCCCAGAAACCCAACGCGTGACTCCCCTTCCTCTCGGGTGTCACTGGCTTGTCTGTCTGCTCTTCCCCTGTACCCTGAGTCTCTCTCCTCGCCCTCCCCCCTCCCAGGTCAGGAAGAGTTCAAGACCAAAGCCAAGTGCCCCCCAAACCCCCAGCATTTGCAAAGGTACCCGCTCTTGACCACGGGCGAGCATGTTCACTTGGTTAACGCTTTTATTAAGATACCAGCTCCCAGCCTCATAAAGGGGGCGGCCTGCGGGGCATCTGCACATGTCATTTCCTTTTATCCTGAGCATTTAATATCTCTTAAATAATAAAGAAAAAAGACACACAATGGCCAGTTATGTTCCACATGGTGGTTTTCTTCTGTTGGTGCTCTGCTAAGATCCAAGAGCCTTCTCTGGATCTCTGGCCCCCTGTTCTGAAGTCACTCAGGTTCCTGGCTGTCTCTTCTTCCTGGAAGATTTCATGACTAGCATTGGAAGGAGGGGTCCCTGAGAAGTGGACATGTCTCCTCTGGGAATTGGGTGTGACATCACCCCACTGGCACAGACTGGTTCTCATGGAAGTGACTGTCCGGGAGCTGGGCCTCGGGCGTGGCCGTCCAGCACCAACGGTGACCTGGCTGCCTGCTTGGGCGGGAGCGGTGCAGAGTCGGGGAGCCCCTCTGCCCTGGTCCAGAGTGCTGGGCGGGTTCCCTTGGAAGAGGGCTTCCCCCCCATTCGGATGTGCGCGTGGAGTGGGGGCTGCCGTTCCACCGGAATGTAACTTTATAGCTCATGTCTCCTAAGTGCCATTAATAATCTGGAACGCTGAAGACGGAAGGGCAAGTTAAATCCTGCCATTGAAACAGCAAACAGCTTTAGTCAAATGTATTGGCAAAGGATTAAAAATGCATCAGGCATGTATTTGTCTTCTCTATGGGAAGTCCTTATTCATAGTCTGAGGAGTGGAAAGCTTCGCCCTTACCCAATCAGCGCTGCAGTCGTTTCTCTAAAAATATGTTTTAATGTGTGAAATTGCAGGATGCCAATGTTGCCATTAAAACCCCTCTCCAGCTCCAGTAATTTCTCCACTTACATTCCTTCCCCTTCCCCCCTCCCTCTCTCTCTCCTTTTAAAAATTCCACTCCTTTTTCCAAAGCGTATTTCAAAGTGGCCGGAGCAGGAATGCAGGGTTACCTCTAGTGCTGCACTGCAGGGGCCCTGTTCACCGGCCAAGGTCAAGGAAACCTTTCCCCGGGAGGAATGTAGACTCTGTTTGTGGCAGAAGGAGCCTGACCCAGTCCCAGCTCTGCTCCGTCATTACTCAGGCAGCGACTGTGTACCAGAAAGTGCACGTGTCAGGATTCTGTTGATTTCCACGCCTCTGGTGTTGATGGGGTTCCGAGAGGGGAGGCAGTCTGCCCAAGTTCAAGAGCGAATGTGGATCCGAGCTCAACTCTGGTCTCCTTGATGTCTTACTTGCTTCTCTTCCCCTCTTCTCTTCCTTTTCCCTCCCTCCTCCCCTCCCTCCCCTCTCTCCGGGTTTGGCTCAGTCTAGTTAATAAACAGACATCCCCCGAGCACCTGTTGTGTGCCAGAGTCCAAGGTGAGTGAGATGCAGGCTCTGCCCATAGAGAATCAACTTTTCCCCACGCACAAGACTCCGGGAGCCCTAGGGCTGGCTGTGGGGCTCCCCTCCCTACCTGTACGCAGGAGGAAGGTGGGCCCAGGTCATCTCTAAAGTCCTTTCTAGACTTTCGTTCTCCAAGACTGTGACCTGTGGCAAAACGAGAAGTGTGTGAGTAAGTCCCCCTTCTCTCCTGTTTTTGTTGAATTCCTGCCGGTTCCCAGAGCAGTGGGTCTCAGCCACAGCAGGTCGGCGATCCGCCTCTGGGCTCCTTCCGCCTCGTGTTTTGGATTCAGTGCCCGTGTGCCGTGTTGTCCACGCTCTTGCTCACGGACGGCTATTGTTGCACGCACACACTCATGGAAAAAAAATCAATGCAATTTGAATTTCTCTTTCCCAGTTGGGTCTTTGGTAAATTGTTGTGGAGAGCTATTGATCTCTTACTGTGATGTGATTTTTAAACAGCATTAAGATAAACATAGTGTTATTGTGTTCATTTTACTGGGTAACACTTATCCAGACAAAGGGAGACACGAAGCTGCCGGAGCCACTCAGCTTACCTCTAGGAAAGATACAATGTATCACCTCCAATAACAACAGAGCAAAACAAAAATCTCTCCATGCCGAACGGAATGGGAAAACTCTCTCTCGTCACTAATTTTGATTGAATTGAGTCGGTAATCTCTGAACTGGTTCACTGACAACAGTAGGAAGCATTTCACTGTTTCTTGCACTTTTACACATAGAAGGGAGTTTTCATGCCGTCAGCAGGGTGTGTGTGCTCAAGGCTCAGACCCACACAGATGACAGACGGCCCGCTGGGACCCTGGGACTTGACAAAGGGAGATGCTGTCCAGGAGAGCACCTGGCGGCTGCTAGAGATTGGCCCTCGCCCCTGGGGGAGTCCGGGGCTCAGAGCCAGCGATGTTAGTGACCCTGGAAGCTGCCGTGAACTTATGGAGGGCTTTGCGGGGTCTGAGTGGGGTGTACGGCCATCTGGGTAAATCCTGCCGACACTGCGCTGCTCCTCTGACCTGACCCTGCGCTTTCCGGAGGGAAGAGCTCAGCAGTTGCCAGACCCGGGAGGAGGGTCGCTGGAGCAGCGGGTGGGATCCCTCACTCTGACTGGCTCGGCTGACAGACTCACCTCCAAATCCCAGGGGCCGCTCACTGGAAGACGAGTTAGTTAGTGCTGCCCAGAGGAGGAGAACCAACAGGAAATGTGTGTGTCTGTCTATCTATTGAAAAAGATTAATTTTACTTTAAAAAGTTAACTCGTGATTTTGGTGGGCTAGCAAGGCCAAGGTATGCAGGGCAGTCTAGGGGTCTGGCGACACAGGGAAAAGTTAATGTTGCAGCTCAAGTTCAAAGGCTGTCTGCTGGCAGAATTTCCTCTTGCTCGAGGAAGTCAGTCTTTATGCTACTAATGCCATCAACTGATTGGATGAGGCCCAGCCACCTTATAGTAGGGGGCAGGTCATCTGCTTCCCTCAAAGTCCACCGATTTCAATGCCAATGCCTTCTGAAACATCACCTTCACAGCAATATCCAGACTCCTGTTTGGCCAAATATGGGGGTGCCATGGTCCAGCCAGGTGGACCCACAAAACAAATTTTCACAAGGTCGCTCCTTGTCAACTTGGCACCCACGTGCATCTCCTGAGACCACACGCATCTCCAAATCAAGATGATGATCTCACTCACACCTGACAGGGCTCACTCTCCTGTGCACACCTGAAATCCCAGTGACCCTCCCCCCAGAAGAGGCGGCCAGGCTGATGTTCACTCTTCCCCTGGACATCCTGTCCCATGATACAGGGAGCTACAGTTAACAGTCCTAGAGGTTTGGGCAGGTGGCTCACTTTGCTAAGGTTTTGATCTCTTCCTTTGTAAAATGGAAAAAGTAGCCCCAGCCCCGCTGCCCGGTGGTGACAACTACACGACCCTGCGTGTGTAAGGTGTTGCACACTCAGTGGGTTGGGGCTGGCTTCCACTTCCCTTCCTGAGACACTGTTCCCCCCAGACCAGGCGCTGACAGGCTTTATCTGGGAAGGGCCTGAAAGTCAAGACCGTATTTGCATGTATAACACGCTCCCGTGTATAATGCGCACCCATGTGTTTGGCCCAAACTTTCAGGGGAAAAAACCTTTTGTTGTAATTACTTAATCCAATTATTTATTTACTTACATTCAGAAACAAAACTGATGATTGTATTCCAGGCTATTCTTTTACATATGGATATCATTATTGCTTTCTAGAGTTACACTTTTAACTCATAGCATAAGTAAAAGAATTAAAAACATATAGATGTGGAATTAGCCCTACCCAGGTATAATGCACATCTTTATTTTTCCCTCAAAAATCTGGGCAAAAAGGTGTGCACGATACATGGCAAAATACGGTACGTTAAGCTCTGCCAGCCGTACAGCCTCTGCCCCGCTCTGCCCTGCTGGCTGGAAAGTCTCACCAGAGGTGGCCTGGCCCAGTGGACAAGCCTGGGTGCCAGAGAGATGTCACTGTGGCCCCTGACATGTGAACTTCGTGCACTTTTTACGAGTCATGGAGTCACCTTCTTCTTCGGGCATTCTGGACCGTTTAAGAGGCCAAACAGCAGCCGGGTGCGGGCAGGATTTGGCCCTCAGGCCATGGCCTGCCCGGCCTCGCCCCAGCCTCAAGCCCCTCGAGGGCAGGAATCGTGCAAAGTTTGGTGTTTCCGGTACCTCCAGCACATTTCCTGTGCACAGCAGGCGTGCGACAAGTACCTGTGAGATACAACATGTAACCCGTATAAGGGAGATTATATTTTTCCTCTGCCCAGTCCTCTGGGTGGGGGAGGAGGGATGACGTCGTGCTGGCTGCGTGATGACGAGGGTCAGTGATGCCTGTTTCTGCAGCTGGAGTCGCCACCTGGTTCTTTAAGGGGACACCTGAAGGTTCACAGCAGTGTTGACCATGAAATGCCCACTCTAAAGGGAAGAAAGCAATGTTCCAAAAATTCACTTGGTTGGGTTATTCGTTTATCCGTTTATTCACTTATTAACCACAACTCGGCTCCCCCTGCCCCACACGCACAAAGTCCGAACCCCGTTTCCCGCTTCGTTTCAGGGCAGCCTGAGGAGAGGCCAGTTAAGCTGCACCGTGTGGTGGATGAAAGGGCAGCCACCCACCCACCAGGATGGGGGCAACAGTCCTGCCACTCCTGGGTGGTGCAGTGGGCCTAGCCTTGTACCCACTTCTTCACCTTCCATAGCCCTGTTCTGTCCAGCCCTGACCACAGCCAGAGGGCACTGACCACCCCACTTCAGTCCAAATGCTAATCTGCTCCCCGGAGCATGGTGGCAGACTGAAGTCACCATGGGCGCCCCCCCGGACGCAGCTCAAAGAGGAGAGGGTCCGGTTTGACCCGCATGAGTCTTCCACTGGGGTCTCTTGTGTTCTAAGCAGCTGGGAATGCAGAAAGCCAAAGTTTGAACCTGCACTGAATCCACCAGATTCCACTCCCTTTTCCTACAATAATTAAAGGGCAGGCACATCAGAGAGACTGTTGAGTACTGGCAAATAAACCGTTCCCATTCTCTTCGCTCCAGTCCAGGTTTTTTTTTTTAAATATATTTTATTGATTATACCATTACAGTTGTTCTATTCCCCCCCTTCATTCCCCTCCACCCGCACACTCCCTCCCCCACCATTCTCCCCCCCTTAGTTTATAACCACGTGTCTCAAGTTCTTTAGATTCTATATTTCCCCCACTATTCTCGCCCTCCCCCCTATCTATTTTCTACCTACCATCTATGCCATTTTCTGTGCCTTCTCCCCCCTTCTCCCCCTCCCACCCCCCTGTTTCTAACCCTCCATGTGTTCTTCATTTCTATGGTTCCACTCCTGATCTAGCTGTCCTCTTGGTTTGCTTTTGTTTTAGGTGTGGTTGTTAATAGCTGTGTGTTTGCTGTCCTTTCACTGTTAATATTTTTCATCTTCTTTTTCTTATATAAGTCCCTTTAGCATTTCATATAATAAGGGCTTGGTAATGATGAACTCCTTGAACTTGACCTTATCTGAGAAGCACTTTATCTGTCCTTCCATTCTAAATGAAAGCTTTGCTGGATAAAGCAATCTTGGCTGTAGGTCTTTGGATTTCATGACTTGGAATACTTCTTTCCAGCCCCTTCTTGCCTGTAAGGTCTCTTTTGAGAAATCCGCTGACAGTCTGATGGGTACTCCTTTGTAGGTGACTGTCCCCTTATCCCTTGCTGCTTCTAGGATTCTCTCCTTCATTTTAGTCTTGGCTAATGTAATTATGATGTGCCTTGGTGTGTTCCTTCTTGGGTCCAACTTCTTTGGCACTCTCTGAGCTTCCTGGATTTCCTGGAAGTCTATTTCCTTTGCCAGACTGGGGAAGTTCTCCTTTATTATTTGTTCAAATAAGTTTTCCACTCGTGGCTGTTTCTTTCCCCCTTCTGGTACCCCTATAATCCGGATGTTGGAATGTTTAAAGATGTCCTGGAGGTTCCTAAACCTCTCCTCATTTTTTTGAATTCTCATTTCTTCATTCCTTTCTGGTGGGATGTTTTGTTCTTCCTTCTGGTCCATTCCATTGATTTGAGTCCCAGTTTCCTTTCCATCACTATTGGTTTCCTGTGCCTCTCCCTTCATTTCAATTAGTTTAGCCTTCATATGTTCCTCTAATTTGTGACTATAATCTACCACTTCTGTGAGCATCCTGATAAATAGTGTCTTGAATTGTGCTTCTGAGAGGCTGGCAATTTCTCGGTCGCTTAGAGTTATTGGCTCTGGGACTTTGAGTTCTTCTTGCACCATCTTTTGGGCTGTTCGTGCCTGTTCCATAGCAGGATCAGAGCCCTAAAGTGTTCACTAGAACAGGGCAACTAAGTCGCTGGGTTGTGACGTTGTATGTGGGGCCGGGGTCAAAGAGGGACAATGGCTTCCCTCTGCTGCCTGCTGCCGCGGCCCCGGCACTGCAGCCACCACTGTCACCAGGCCCACGCGTTTCGTTCCACTGCACGCAAGTGTGCCACCACCGTCAGCCCTCCACCACTGGGTTCGCCCCCTGGGGCCTGCGTGGTCCGTCTCACTGTGCGCGAATGTGCGACCTTGGTCGGTCTGCCCCACACCCTGACTGGGTCCGGGCTGCCTGTGCGCCTAGGTTGGGGGATCTGTCCTGCCCGACCCTGCTCCGCTGCTGGCTCCGCCTCTCTTACTGTCCCCGTTGAATGGTTCGTAGTTGTCGGACTTCCGTATAATTCCGTTTTCTGGTCTTTGGGTGTGTCCTAGTTCTCCAAACCTTTGTTGTGTTCAAACTTGGTTGTGGGAGAAGGCACAGTGTTTCCACCTATGCCTCCATCTTGGCGGAAGTCCCCAAGTCCAGGTTATCTTTCTTTCCATCATATTTAGAATAAAATTTCACGAGGCCATGTGTTAGCCAGGCCCGCTCTCAACATCAGCTTGGCCAGGACACCACAGGGCCTTTGCATGGCCTCCTCTTGGTCTTCAGTCAAACGTCACCTCCTCAGAGAGACCTTTCCAGGCAGTGTTATCTAAAGTCGTTTTCCCTCTTACGATCCATCACAGCATCTTGTTTATTTTCACAATCTCTAATTCTTTGGTTTGTTCCCTCCTCTGCACCCTGCTCTCCTCTGCTTTCACCGGAGCCCTACAAAAGCTTGGCACAACGCGGGATCTTAATACACCATTGTCGACTGGATGACTGAGACGTGTGGCAGGAGAAAGAGCCTCTTGGACCATGGACTGCTCTGGAATGGGGACAACAGCTCTTGGACTCAAGTCTCAGCCTTAACAGCCAGAACAGTCACCGTGGTCCAGGGCCATTGATTTAGCCTTTGAGCATCAAGTCTCCGCAGCTGAGAAACTCGGGCAAGGCTAGGTCCTTCTGCGTAGGCGTGCGGGGAGAAGGAAATGGCGCAAAGTCATGAGAAGTGACCTGTGGCCTATAATTCATGCTGCATATCTTAGTCACTGGGGTCCCTGCCAGCTCTTGCAGAGCAGGGACAGACAGGGGCTCAGCTTGTCACTGCACTGCGTGGCAGAATCCCTGTTCACGCTGCATAGTGGTGGCTCAGTAACAAGCTGGCGTGGGCTGGTCTCAGCCAACAGGAAGGATTGGAGCATCGGGGGATCAGACACAGAAGGACACGTTGCCTGGTTTCCGGTGTGATGGGCTGAACTGCGTCCGTCTGGATTTCCTGTGTTGCAATCCTGACCCCCCGTGACTCCAAATGTGACCGTATTTGGAGAAAGGCTCTTTGAAGGGTGATAAGGTTAAGTGAGGCCCCTGGGGGGGACCTTCATCCAATAGGACTGGTGTCCTTATAAGAAGAGGAGATCAGGGCACAGACACACCAAAGGGACAACCATGTGCAGACCCAGAGAGAAGGCGGCCATCTACAAGCCATGGAGAGAGGCCTGGGAGGCAATCAGCCCTGATGACACCTTGATCTTGGACTTCCAGCTTCCAGGACTGAGAAAATACATGTCCAGTGTGGACGGGCCCTGGTCTGAGACACCTTGTTGTGGCGGCCTGAGCAGGCCAGCACAGTCAGCTCGCTGTGTAGCAGTGAGCACAGCTCCCGTGTAAGGGGAACTGACCCCGTTCAGGGCGCCAGGAGCATTAGAGAGAAGGTCTCGTGGCAGGTCCCAGCCACCTGGCGAGGCAGGGAGGTAAGGGGAGGAAACGGAGGCAGGGAGGGGGTGCGGGGTCTGTGCACAGGCGGGTAGCCAGGATGAGGCAATGCCAGGCCAGGAGGCGGGCAGGCAAAGAGGTGCTGGGACAGGCTTCCGGCTTGGAATCTTGGCCCCTCCTTGGTAGCCCTGGCTCTTGGGAGATAACCGGACTGCAGAGTTCCAGTTTCTCCGTGTTTAAACGGGCTCATCACCGTGGAGCTCACCTCCCTGAGCTGCCAGGTGGCTTCAGCGAGGTCGCACGCTCCAGGGCTCCCTTAGCACGCAGGGAGTGGCACAGCGTATGCTCCAAACTCACAAACACCCTTCAGCTCTTCCGCCAGGTTGGCGGGACCTGAGCACACGCCTCTTCCTGTGGCCCCAGGCTGGCCCTGGTCCCAGTGGTGGGGCCTCGGGCTGGAGTGAGTCCGGCTGCCCCATGCACAGCCGGTGGAAGGGGCGCTGGCTTCCAGCAGCAAATCTGGTAGTTCGGACCCCTCCCTGAGCCCGTGTGATCACCATTTGGGCCTTTTAAGGACCGTCTCTTGTCCCTCCTGCTGCTGGAGAGCAAACCGGGGGCCTACCGCGGCCGCCAGTTGTCTCCCTAATTAAGCAGCGCCAATGTCAAAAAAGGTGTGAAAGCCAGACTCCGTGTGGATAATCTAGCTCAGGAGAGAGAGAACAAATCCTGCCTTGCAACCGGAACCCTTTTCTTGGCTGGGACGAAGTTATTGAGCTCACTGGGAATTGCGCAGAAGCTAAAGCAGCCAATAATGGTGCTTCCCGACCTCGTCGGCAAAAGGCAGAATGACCCACGAGGGCTTTCAAATCCAGCGGCTCCCTGGTCTGGGCTGACAGTGCATGGATGTGCCGCTTCCTGGCTGGGCAGCTGTAGGGGAAGTTACTGGATCTCGCCGGGCCTTGGTCTCCACATCTGTACAATAGGATTTGTAACAGTACCTGCCGCATAGGTGGCTGGGGAGATCGAGGGGTATAACGAGCAGAGAGCATTTAGAGGGTGTCTACTGCCATCGTTATTCCAATTCCCATCCTCACCTTCTACACCCAGCCCCTGGACTCGGGCCATCCCGCCCACCCGTCGCCCTGATCCACACCTGGCTCTAACCACTCAGTTCGTGCCCGTGTCCTCGGGCTTCCCGCAGAGCCCTGCTCCATCTCTGCCTGGAGGACTAGTTAGCCCGCATCCTCCAAGGTCCAGCTGCTGTCACCTCCCCTGTGAAGCCTCCCCCGAGTCCCTGAGGGTTTGCAGCTTCCCCAGTTTTTCCCATATAGTTCCTCTAAATCCTTGCAAAGCAAGTGCCCTTTTCCCCATTTTACACATGGGGACACTGAGGCTCACAGAGTTGATCTGCCCAAGGCCACAGAGCTTTCACGATCACCTGATTTCCAACCCAGGGCTCTGAAGTCCCCGGGCCACCCTGATTTACCTCTCTCTCTCTCTTTCCTCATGTGTATATTGTTGCATTCAAATTATCTGTGTAGTGGCCACCAGCCCGGCCACGTTGTGAATTCTGTGACGGTGGGCAAGAGCCTGTTCATCACTGTGTCGCCCGCATCTTTCATGATACAAGGCACAGGTAGGTGATTGATAAACCCTGCTGGTCCCGTAACCTTCAGCAAGTTCCTGGGCTTTGGTTTTTCAGCTGTAGAATGGCCTGGGGTGGGGACTCTGGCTGTGACATGGACGACCCAACAGCAGTCAATTCCCTCTCCCTCCCTTTGCAATGTATGAGATAGAGTTTGACTGTGTCATTTTGAATGTTAAGGTCCATCAGTCCATCTTTCTACCTCAAATCTGTGTCCGCCGTCTGTCATGGTCGGTGGCAGCACCCACAAGCATGACCTGAACATTTGCCATGTGGCGTTTGTCATGCCCAGTGCAGCAGAGAGCCCAGGTCAATGCCAGAGGGCTGGTCCAGACCACAGAGGCCCTCGATGTCACGGGACCGTGTCATCCCTTCCGGCTGCAGCTGTGGTGGGGACTGCAGTGGGCAGAGAAGGAGGAGAGTCTGTTAGGGGCTGACAGACAGGTGGCGTTCGTGAGGGTCCAGAGGAGAGAGTGCAGTCACGTGTGGGGTCAGCGGTAGATGGGGCATTGGTCAGGGGGCTGTGAGTGCGGAGAGAAGGTGGAGGGACTGAAATAGGCAGAGGGGTCGGCTGAGGTTGGGGAGGGCCATCCTGCCGAGGAGCATACATCCTTTCTTCCTGTTTCCCTTTCCCCTTTGCTGATTTCAGAAAGACGGAGTGTAAAGCAAGGTTAAAGTTAGAGGGGAGAAAACACAGATCTCAGCGTGGTTCTAATTGGGTGTGGGAAGGAGACGAGATGGAATTAAGAGAGGATCAAAATATCAGTGTAGTGTCTACCCCCGACACCCAGTGCGATCTTTAAAGGACCGAAGCTAGAACACTGTATGCCCGCCAGCATTGCCTGTCTCCTGCTCCGCTTCTGTCCCCGCCTTTGGGTGGCTGAGACACGAATGCGTGGGGACAGGGCCCCCGGGACACCGCCCCTACTGCTCTGTAAATCCGGACTCTCATCGGGTGAGCACTCAATTTCTCTCCGCTGTAACCGAAAGGGAAGGAGAATGTTTGCTCTATTTCTTTCTCTCTCTCTCCCTGTCATTTTTATGCCTATTTCTCTACGTGCTGATTATCGATCTATATCTTTCTGTCTCTCCACTTCCATGACTTTCATTTGAAAATGTCCTGCTCTGTGGCCCCCCCCAGGTTGGACACCTCAACTCTACGTATCTCAATGAAGAGAGGGTCCCGGTGCCTTCCAGGGCCCACCGAGCGGCCATGGCGGAGGCAGCTCAGGAGCCCTTGGGGCCCTGCCCCTTTCTAGCTGGGTGCCTTGTGCAGGGGGCTACCCCTCTCAGAGCTCCCTGAGCTGCTCTCACGGACTCGATGGGGCCGACTGTGGGGTCATCTGGAGCCCCCAGAGTGAGCAGGGCAGAAGGGCCAGTGCGGCGCCTGGTGCGCGAAAGGTGCCCAAGCCCCGACGCAGGCTCTGCACTCCTCCCTCACGTAACAGAGCCCACGGGCCCAGTACGTGGACCAGCCCTGGCTCTGTGTGTTCGGTTCCAGCCCCTGGCTTTTCAGTGTATCAGGGGCCCCGATAAATGAGTGGTGATCTGCTCCCTGTGTGGGTGGGCGAGGAGAGCTTCTGGGGGCGAGGATACATACAGGAGCACAGGGAGCTGGTGCCAAAGGACCACCTGCCCTGACCTGGGGGGTGGGGGTGGGGCGCAAGGGTAGGGAAGACCTGGCTCGAAATGGGAGGTGCTCAGAGGACCAAGGAGCAGATTCACAGGAGCCCAGTGTTCGAACACCAGAGCAAATGCAACTGCGAGATTTCTGGGAGCAACAGGTGGACCGCGGTCCTTTTGGGAGCAGATGCCAGGGCTGATCTGGAGAGCGCACCTTGTCGGAGGGTTGCAGAGGCCCGTCCTGGTTTAGGGAGCTCCCTCTTGGACTCCATTCCCCTCGATCTGCACAACCGGCCCATGAGGCGGAATTCACTGTCTCACTCATGTGAGAGGACACAGTGACTCGGGAAGGGGGGGTGCGGCGTGGTGGCTCGCTCAGGACACCAGGTCTCTGAGGCGGCCGTTTCCTTCCCAGCCTCCAGGCTCAGCCTTCGCCACGAACTCAGCCGTCCTTTTTTTTTCTGTCTGCCATCTCGACTGGCTTTGGAAAGACCAACCTGGGACCCGAGTGTCCCGTGGCCCTGACGGAGCCACAGAGCTCTGGTTGGGCAGCAGTCCCAGGGCCTCCTCCCTCACCAGCACGTTGGGGCCACCTTCTAAAGACCCATGTCAAAGGCACGGCAGGAGAAACGGGGTGTGGTGATGGACACGTGCTTGGAAGGCCGGCATCTGGGGGAAACTCATTATTTATATTCCTCTGGGTGTCTCTGGTTATAATTTCTGGCAAGTGAACACATTTGAGGGGAAAAAAGCCCAAGAAATCAGAAAGAAGAAATCTAACTTTGATTTAAAAAAAGAAGAAGAAGAAGAAAGAAAGAAAATTTAGCCTCTGAAGTTGGGCGCTGATGAATATTGCGGATGAAATCATTTGGGGCGAGGAAACAGAAGCCCTTTGCCGCCTCCCGACGCCGCCTCCCGTTTCCATGCGCGGTGTTCTGGGTGAGGCCTGTTGCTGGGCGTGTGGGGGCCTTTTTTTTAAAGGATAAAAATTCCAGCCATGCTGTGTGTGGAGGGTCTCAGCGCAGACTGACATTGTGAGTGTCAGCCACAGATCACTTTAATCAGAGAGTGGATATGCATGATAAAACGGATAAGGGACTTTAATCAAAAAATCCACTGGCCTGGAAACGTGACTCACTCCGCCAAACACACTCCATCCCACTTCCCTGTGTCACTGCCAAGATCCTGCTTCATGAATATGCATTGGGCACGGTGTTACATTAAAATGTGACATTGGAGGGCGGCGTGGAAGCTTCAGAATTCCCTCCCCCCCCCAGATATGTATATATCTGTACACGCACATACATGTGCATCTATACGTGTATCTATACATATGTATACAGACTTCTGCAAAGTTTTTTTCAATTGGGCATTCATGTCCCGGTACCATTTTTTTCATCCTGGAGCTTATCTGGGAGCTGGATATGGGGTTTATAACCTGTATCGTCCCCGTAAGAAATTACCAACAATTGTGGGCAGGCGTTTTATTTAAGCTCTACCCCTCCGCGAGCCAGGGCGACCTCTTTCCACATACAGTGCTCCTTGGCGAAAGAGGGCACAGGCAGCAATTTTGTGGTTTGTTTCTATTTCGAGGCATTAATTCCAGGCACAGGGAATGAGGAAGCCGGGTGGTCCTCCTGCGTCTCTGGAACATGGTACCTTTGAGAAGCAGAGGCAGGGGACCTGTGCTCAGGTGCATGGGGCTCCCTCCCCCAGGGGTGGCTCTGGGGCTCAGTCCGAGCCTTCGGAGTCTTGCGGCCTCCGGCTCCCCAGCTGCCTCCAGCCCCCGACTCCCCTCTCTGCCTGCTGTGCTTTCTCCCCCATCTAAACGGAGGCAGCTGATTTTGAGACTTTATTGGAAATAATATCACGCCCCGCGAAGCAAGTGCCTGGCAAAGTAAAGGTACACCGTGCAGATTAAAGGTGAAATGTATTGTCAGATCTTGTTTGATTTTCTCGTGGAAAAATTCCGGGTGGTGTTCAGCAAGCACAGATTCATCTCGTGGAATCAGGGGCCCACTGGCTTCATTAGGCTGTTGGCCTAGAACTGGTCCGGCATTCTGACTCCCTCTGGGGCCCTGTGGTCCTTGGCCCGTCGGCAGTGCTGGTGGCCCATGGTGAGTGTGAGTGCCTGACACATGTCATGGCTGTAAACACCATTGTCTATATGGGGAAACTTTTCTGGGCGTTCGTCAGGACCCTGCTCTGAGCCAGGAAATGACACTCACTCACTTAAGTCTGTTTTACAAAAAAAAGGGGTGTGGGGGTTGCACGGTGAGTTAAAGAGCATCCCCTACAAATACGTGCCCACCCAGAACCTCAGAGCATGGCCTCGTTTCGAAACAGGGTCTTTGCAGGTGTGACCAGTGAAGGAACAGTAGGCAAGATCGTCCTAGATGTCAGGTGGCCCTGAGTCCAAAGACTGGTGTCCATGCAGGAACAGGGGAGGACACACAGAGAGACAGAGAAATGACAGCTGTGGGAAGACCAGGGCAGAGATTGGGGTGATGTGACCACAAGCCCAGGGCCACCCTGGGCCACCAGAAGCTGGCAGAGGCCAGAAAGGAACCTCCCTTAGACCCTTCAGAAGGAGTAGGCCCCGCTGACGCCCAGTTTCAGACTCTGGCCCCAGAACTGGGAGAGAACACATTGCCGTTTGTGGCTCCTTGTTGCCGTGGCCCTGGGACGCTCCGGACACAGGTCATGCAGGAAATGGCCCCTGAAGGCCCCTCAGGGGAACCCAGGACGTCAGTCCCCCAATCCCGGGTCTCCAGCTTGACGTGTGTTGTTGATCTTGGCTGTAACTTGGCAGTGACTTGTCCTGCAGGGCTGCTGTTCACCACAGCCCCCTGTTCCCCTCTGGGGAGCCCCCAGGCAGGCGAGGACACAGGCCTCAGATGCAGGAAGGCCTCCGAGTGCAGAAGGTCGAGCACAGGCTCAGGCAGGGCCCCTCATGCTCCCAGCTGTCACAGAGGAGGAGCACACAGGACACATGTCCCCAACGGGGTCTGGTCACAGCCGCCCGTCCGGCTGGTGTCACTGTGCTCGGAAGCCTCTGGAACTGCCTGGTCGTTATATTCCATTTGCTTCCCACACCAGCAACGTTTCCATGCAGAGACAGGGCTGGGTGGCAAATTCAGGGAACAATGGCAACATCAAAAAGAGCTGGGTCCTGGGGTCATAGAAATGAAGGAGCCCTTCTGGGTAACCGTGGGGGAGTTGCATGATAGCAGGGGGTGGGGACATTTAGGGACCAGTGACCCTTCCTGTCTCTGAGCCTTTTGTCATTTGCAAAGTGCAGGTAAATATCGTAACGAGCACACCTGGTTAAAATGGGAGACTGAGTTGGGATAAGTCATACGACTGTGAGCTTCCTATAGAATTATTATTATTACCCTTTAAAGGAAAGCGACCCTCCCTCCCTCTTTTTCCGGCACCCAACACTGTGCTGCTGGGGGAGTTGGGAGAGAGCGCCCCCTTTCTGGACAAAGTCCCCCGAGTCCGACAGCAGCCAAGGTGTCCTTGGCGGCCATCAGTTTTGGAAAACCTTCTCCGTCTGTTCGCAGACATGTGCTGATTCTGAAAGCACTCTGCCCACTGCCAACATCTCTAAATTGCTTCTCTCTGAAACTAACCGTCAGCAGTCTTGAATGCTCTGTGGTCACTGATGGCTCTTGGTGACGTCAGCATGACTGGCAGACCAGCGAGGTCTGCGGCCAGGAGCAAAGCCTGTGGGTCACCTCACAACACTGACAAGTGCATGTTGCCATCTGGGACCTGCTGGAGTGAGAAATGTGGTTCTCTGCGGGGCGGGGGGCACACTGAACTCTGAAGGGACTCTCTCCTATTTGTCCCCCAAATGGCCATTTTTGATAACCTTCGATGGCACCCATAAACCAAGAAGGGCCATACTGTGGTGACATTTTGGAAGCCTGATGGATAGCTGATAGGAGAGGGGTGGAGTCTAGGTGGCCACATGGGTGACAGCCAACACAGAGGGACAGTTGGGGGCCAGGGACTGAGCCCTGGACAAGGAAGAGGACGTCTGTCTGTGCCAGACTGGGCTGCTCACATGGCACGGGACCTAGCCCTGCCACACCCCACTGCGGGCCTCAGTTTCCCCATCTGCAAGATGGGCCAGACCTCACGCTGCGGGGAAGTGTATGGCGACCTACACTCAGACAACTGTGGAGCAGGGGCAACTGTTCTGTTACCACGCAGCCTCCGCACTCACCGCTTACCCGTTCTCTCCGAAAATGGTGCTGCTCTTGGGGAAGCTCCTACAGCCTGAAATAAACAATTTTCTTGGAAAAATTCCATGTGTTGTAATTTTAGCTCAAAGGCAAACCTGGTTGTGGGGCTTGGGTGGTGACGGCTGGCATGTACAGATGGCACTGTGTCCACCTGTTGTCCCCGGCAGGTAAATGACCCTATGTTCCAGGTGTGACTGCCATGCCCTCTTTAGAAAAGGACCGTGTCCAAGAAAGGTGGGCCGGGTCTTCTCATTTCCAGCCTTCATTCTCATCCAGACCCAAGTCTCCGGACCCGGGGACCTGGAGCAGGGGGAGGGGCACCTGGTGCGTTTCTGACATGCCCGGTGATAACGGATCTTCTTGCATTTGTTTATATCACGTTGACGCTCACATTGGGTTCTATCATGTCATGTTTCATTATTCTCAGAGTCATAGGACACAGTAGAACACTGGCAGGAATTTGGGAATTGGGAAAAGGAAATGCAAACCCACAGCCCCACACCTCCGGTACATTCTCTAATCTTCCCTTATTCTGACTTGGTTTCAGTTAGAAAGCTGCCTCCTACGACTTTGTGTTATTAATTGGGGTGGTCGGTTATCTGAGAGAAGCAGATATTTCTAAGATACAGGCAAACAGTGTGGGGATGAGGTGGGGGGTCTGGGGGTGGTGGGGACCAGTGCCCCTAAAAATAACTCATGGGGCTGATGTTTCCTCCACTTCTTATATGGTTATAGACTTTAGCTTTGGGTGTTTGATGTTTTGGGGTCCTCCAGACACATGTGTGATTTTGAATTTCTTCAATTCTGCCTGGGCTGCTGATTCGTTTTTCAAATTTTATTTCGTGGCAGTAGGAACACTTCCCATAAGATCTGCCCTCTTCACATACTTTTAGGTGCATGGTGCGTATTGCCATCTGTGCACACGGGGTCGTCCTGCCTTCTCTAGAACCCACATGCTGGGCACAACTGCAACTTCATACCCGTTGGTTAGCAGCCCCCCTCCCCCTCCCCAGCCCCTGGCAACCGCCGCTCCAGTCTTTGCTTCCGTGAACTCGACTATTTTTAGAAAGCTCATGGAAGTGGGATCTTGCCCTGCTTCTCCTTCTGCGCGGGCTCTAACCAGCCAGGCTCAGCCATGCTGCTGCGTACGGCAGGACCCGCCTCTGTTTTCCAGGGTGACTGGTACCCCAGCACATGGGCGCGGCACATTCTCTGTGTCCGTTCAGCCCCCCACAGACGTCGAGGTGGTTCCCGCGTCTTGGCTGTCGTGTCGGCGCTGCGGTGCTCAGGGTAGGGAGGGCAGCTCTTAGCCGGCTGGTTCCGATTCTTTGGGACGAACACCCGCGGGTGGACTGTTGAGTGAAATGGTGGTTCCACGTTTAATTGTTCAGGAGCCTCCATACCTTTCCCCATTGCGGCTACACCACTGGTTTTTTATTTTTTAATTTTTAAAGAACTATTGGAATTTTAAAAAACATTTTATTTATTTATTTTTAGAGAGGGGAAGGGAGGGAGAAAGAGAGGGAGAGAAACATCAGTGTGTGGTTGCCTCCTGGGCACCCCGTACTGGGGACTTGGCCTTCGACCCAGGTATGTGCCCTGACTGGGAATTGAACTGGTGACCATTTGGTTCACAGGCCAGCACTCAATCCACTGAGCCACACCAGCCAGGGCAGCACCACTGTTTCTTAAAGGGAAAAACACCAGGACGGAGACGGCAGCCTCTGTAGTGCCCTGAAGGGGGCTGGGGGATGTTGTCAGCAAGCACAGGAAAGATGCTCAGTGGGACACAGGCCCAAGAGCCCAGGGCCACCTAAGGTTGAGGTTGGAGTCTACGAAGCCCTGCTTAGTGGTCCCTCACTGAAAATAATGAGGACATATGCTTTTAAGTACAGGAATGACCCTCTTTCGGTGGCCTCCTGTGTAGGAACACCCAGGACACTGGGAGGGGCAGGCACTGTGCAGGTCTGGGAAGGGTCTGGAGGAGAGTGCACAGACCTCTCGCCCTGTGGCGGCACCACCGAGTCCTGGGCCCCGAGCAGCACGGGCCCTTAAACTTGCTCACACAGCCCCACTCTCCAGAGGGAGCCAGAGGCCGGTGATGGTCACTTCATGTCAGTCTGTCTGAGGCTATGCAGCTGACACCTCTGGACCCGTGTGCTGAGGCCTCTAGGTGGGGAGCCATCCCTTCCCCCACAGTGCTCACAGCTGACTACTCTACTCACCCATGCCCTGCAAGTGGGGGCGTTGGTGGAGGACGGGGTGCAGGCTCTGCTGCTGCACCTCCGGGCTGGCTGTCGGCTGCAGCCACTAGACACTGCGGTGAGAGGCACCGCCTCTGCTCCCCACTTGCCTTTCAAGTCCCAGAGACCCATGTCTGCAGAACGGGGGCCGCCTGTACCCCCACCCAGCTGCAGGTAAGGCTGATGGAGGCGGGCCCACCCTGGGTCTGCTCACCAGCCACCACTGGCAGCACCAGAGGGAACCTGGGGGTGAGTTGGGCCAGGGATGTCTCGGGGTCTGACTCATCAAATATGTGACTTCCCTTCCTTTGAGGCCTGGAGACACTCTGGGGAGGGGACAAGAGAAGGAAGGAGCATTAGGACAGTAGCGATTTCCTTTCTCACGTGTTGGTATGGTTGCCAGATTTAGCAAATAAAAATACAGGCTGCCGGGATAAATTTGAATTTCAGATGTACTTATTGGGGGCATATTCCTACCAAAAACGATCTGATGCTTCTGTGAAATTCAAATCTCCCCGGGTGCTGTGAGCTGAACGGCGCCCCTAGCCCCGCAAATTTACGTGGGCAAGCCCGAGCCCTCTGTGTGATGGTATTTGGAGGTGGAAACGGTGTGGAAAATGCTCTGGAGTGAGGATGGCAGTTCCCCCAATTGGCTTGTGTTTTTCCTGCTTACCTCCAGGACGGCAGGCCGGCTCTGCCTGAGCTGCCCAAAGGCAGCTGTGGTCCGGCGGCTTGGCTCTCGGTGGGGGCTGCGGTGTGTGAACGGGCAAGAGACGGAGAAATAGAAAGATACCAAGGCATTTCCTGTGCAAGCGGCACAGCAACGTGGAACAGACTGCTTTTATCGCTCCCAGTGGGGAGAGAAGCGCATTTCAGTGCCCGGAGCCGGTGGCCTCCGACATGGCCTCGTGTCGTGGTTGGGAAAGGCCACCGGACTGTGTGATGTGTGAGCTTGTTCACCATGGTCCTTGGGGTTGAGGCCCGCGGGCCTGCTGGCGATCGTAGCCATGAAAACAGCTGCGTGTGGGGCTGGGGAGATGCTGCTCTCCGCATCCATCTCACTTTGCTCTCGTTTTCTTCCCTCAAAGCCAGAAGGCACTCGGCCACGTGGCAAAGTGGAGTCTTCGGCAGAAGACCTGGTTCCACACTGACTGCTTGTGGGATATTTGGCAAGTGACTCCTTCTTCCTGCATCTTAGTGTCCTTTTCTGTGTGATGGAGTTCAAAGGGCCTGGACTGTCAAAAAGATTAAATAGATGATGCATGGCAGGCCTAGCTTGACACTCAGTAGGTCTTCAATAATCAGCAATTATTTGTATTTGAGTCGTCTGTGCCCCGGCCGTAAATGCATCAGCCCGCGTGTGCGTGCAGTGAGGGGTCATTAGGGGCACTTCCAGGGAAAGACATTCCCCTCCTGATCGGAAGACTATTTCATGGTGAATAAATATTGTATTGATAGCATTAATAATAAAAAGTACGAAAGTGACTCTCAAGCAGTACAATGGATGCGACTTAGCAATGTGGGGGTCCAGGCAGGTTTGACATGTAGGGTTTTTATACCTGAGCAGTCACACTAAATAACAGTAACATTAACTGGCTCCCTGATCAGAGTTAGGAAAATCTTGTTTTTTGGGTATTATACAAAATACACTGGAATGATTGTTTCAATAAGAGAAGAACCACCTGCCCTGTGGGTCAATATCTGCAGATGTCACTGTCCCCAAGGTGGGGGGTGGTCCGGTGCTTCTTGGAATAGAATCTCAGAGGTGGGTGCCGGAGGTCCTGGTTTGGACGCTGACCCTCTTCCCAGGCCACTCAGCAGCACCGAGCCCACGGTAAGTGCAGACGAGCTCCCTGAGCCACCATGGCCCGCTGGGAGCCTGAAGAGACCTTTGACATCATGTTCTAGAGAAATCGAGGCCCAGATTTGGGGAGCGGCTTGCCCAAGGTCACCCAGAGACTAACGTGACTCTACAAAGCTGTCCTGTAATTGTCAACCTTTGGCTTTCAGAACCACTTACTAATACCTTCTCTCCGTCCCCCTGGTTGGGGGAGACCCTGGGGTTCACCGCCCTCAGCCAGGTGTGAAGTTCGTAACTTGTGCTACGCGTGGTTATCATGGCTGACTCCCCAACTTCCCTCCCCGCCAGAGAGCTAGCTGGAGCCACGTGGCTTAGTCAGGGCCATGCTAGCTGCAGTCACAAATGACCCTGAAGCCTTAGGGCTTCATGCAATGCCACCTCTGTGGTGTCTAGACTGGTGGGTGGCCTCCCACCCACTGGTTCAGGAGCCCAGACCTTCGTGTCCTATGCTGGTGTCATCTTCTAGGGCCAGTGCCGAGGGAGAGCATGGAGAGCCGCACAGAGCATTTTGTGGGCAGGCCTGGAGGCGGCCTCACATTTCTCACATGAACATCAGTAGAAGCCGGTGAAATGACTCCATGGGAACTGTGACAGAGGTTGAGAAGGACAGTCCTCCTGGGTGTCCAGAAGGGAAAAACAGCGTAGAAAAATCAGCCGGATGCATGGACAGAATCCACTGTCATCCTTTCCTGCTGGCCAGTGGCGGCCTAAGAACAGTGATGGACCCAGCTCTGGCCAGTGCTTCCAGAGCTGATGACAGCTGGGTCTGTTAGGGAAGGTTCTCGTGCACCTAAGGAGATACACCCTTTTCTGCCTTTGGAGAAATTTCTAGAGCCAGTGTATCCTGGTTCATACCTGTCCAAGGAAGAAGCACACACCTGGAGAAGAGCCAAACAGAGGGAGCTTTGGAGAAGCAAAGCAGATCCTTCAGCAGAAGGTGCTGGACGCTGCCTGCTCTGGGCTTCTGCTGGTGGGTGGTCCACCACCTCACTGTGGAAGCCACTTTGAACTTGACCTTGCTGTTGCTTGTGCCTGAGATCATGATAACCGATAGCTTCACTGAACGTTCTTTGATGCAACGTCCAGAAGAGAGCAAAGGGTGCCAGCACTATTTAACAATCTGAGTGATCACAGACGGTCAATGCCAGACATGCAGGTGAAGCTCCAGAACCAGAGGCAACTTGGAAAAGGGGGGGCGATGAGCACCGACTGAGAGAGACCTGGAGTCAAGATCCAGCTCAGCTCTCACCAGCTGGGGGATCCTGGATGTGAGCGACCCTCTCTGAGCCTCCACACGGTCCCAGGGTCTCCCTTGCCAAGCTGCAGAAATTCGGCATGTTAAGTGCCGATGCATAGACAACATATAGTGACCAGAAATGACTTTGTAGCTGAAACGACTCATGCAGAAAGAATGCATCAGCTTCTTCAATGTGTGGAGTCTTGATACTCCAGTTAACCAGATCTCCCCACTCCCCCCACCCCCCTGCCCGTACCCGCAGCTCGAGGAGGTGGCGTCGTGTCTGAGGTCCCACTCCCACATGCAGCCGGCCCAGACTCTCCATTATTCATGTTCTGCAGTAACGGGCTCATTACGCATCACCGCCCAGCTCTGGGGGTGCTGCAATGGGACCAAAGACCACTCCTCCAGAGGTTATTTCCTTCCTCGAGTGGCTTACAGTTTTCGGAGGTGATGCCAAGACATCCAGTGAGGCACTCAGATCCTTTTTGGAAGGAGACAGGATATAAATTATTAGTGAGTAAATAAATAAATCACCATTTGATTCTGTCAATTTAGGGGGAAATAGTATCAGTCAACCCAGAGCCGGCTGCTGAGCAGACACCATGATTGACTGAACTACGAATGTTTTGAGGGAAAGGGAAGCAGAAGTCATACTACACTTTGCGCTGCTCTCTGACAAGGAAATTTCAGGAGTAAAACTCAGGAAACAGGGAGGAGAAGTTGGTCCAAATGTTGGCCTCATTTCCTACAATTAACCAAGGCACAACGCGTCAGGCAGGGTGTGGGTACAGAGTGCATGTTGATGAATCAGTTGGCCCTCTCTCTCTTATAAAAAATTAAAGTTCAGCATCGTATTGATGGGTTTTGTCTCAGTACAAATGATTGCTTTTTCCACCACACTCCTCCTAATATTAAAAATGAAAATCCTATGTTCAAAGAACAGCCTGATGCCCTTTCATGAAAGGGGGCGCTCACTCCCTGAGGGGATGATTTTGCATCTTCCTATGGATTAGACACACGGATAAGGGCTTCCTCCCCCCTTTGCCACTGAAGTATAATTACGGACACATAATTCATCCTTTGGGGAGCAGAGTTCTGTGAGTTTTGGCAAATGTGGACACGGTGTTGTACCTCCACAAAGGCGTGGGTTTCTGTCAGGTGGACAACAGCCCCGTGGCCCTTGGTCAACAACCCTCTCCTCCTTCCCCAGCCCCCGGTCACTTCCAACCTCCTCCTATTGCTGTAGTTTTTGCCTCTGCAGGAAGGTCGTGTACATGGAATCACACAGAACTTTGTCTTTCGAGCTTGGCTGGCTTTCCTCGGCAGAAACGACTCTGAGGTCCGTCTCTGTTGTCGTGTGAATGAGCAGTGTGTTCCTTTTTTATCGACGACTGGTGGTCCCATAAGGAATTGGTACGGCTTGTTTATTCACGCCCCAGTTGAGAGACACTTGGGTTGTTTCCAAGTTTTGGTGGTTTTGAGAAAAGCCGTTATAAACACTCTCCCGCAGGTTTTTATGTGGACGTAAGTTTTCGTTTCATTCTGATGTATACCTGGGGATCAAGTCACGGCACGGTACGTGCCAGCTCAACTTTATAAGACGCTGTCACAGTGTGTTTCTGAGTGACGGCACCATGTCGTCTCCCCTCCACCAAGGCCAGGGAGTCCCACTTCCCCGCACCCTTGCCGGCACTGGGTGTTCTCATTTTTCCCCTTCAAATTTAACCATTCGGACGGGGGCATTGTCGCACCTCATCATGGTATTAAAGTGAGCAATCCCATGGTTTTAGTAGATTTACAGGGTTGTGTGACTCTCAGCGAAAACGAAACTAAGAACATTTTCATCACCTCAAAAATACCGCCCCTGTTAACAGTCGCCCCCTCTCAGTCCGAGGTGACCACCAACCACTTCCTGCCTCCTGAGCTTTGCCTGTTCTGGACGATCCCTGCGAACGGAATCGTGCACCGCGTGGCCTTCCTGCCCGGCTTCTTTCACCCAGCACGGTTGTTCTCAAGGTTCGTCCACATCGCAGCTGGTCTCAGCACTTCATTTCCTTTCGAGGCTGGACAGTACCCCAGGTGTGCCCCATTTTTTATCCGGCATCGGTCAACGACCATTTGGGTGGCTGTCATCGTTTCGGCTGTTTCACATAGTGCAGCTTGAGCGTTCCCGGACAAGCTTTTGCGTGGGCGTGGTTTCCACTTCTTCGGACTTGAACTCGGCAGCAGGCTCCCACCGTGACTTTTACCTTCACCTCCTCCCTTATCGTGCGTTAATGAACCTATTATAACGACAGTGACAACAGTGACAATGGTGATGATAAGACTAACCCACTCTTCTGAGCACTCACTGTGCACCAGACACTCTGCAGAGCACCTGTAGGCATCAGGCAGTTGATCAGAGCAAAGCATCGGAGTTGTTCTCCCCGATTTATAGATGAGGGAACGGGGTGGTAGGGCACAGTGAGGCTAACTCGCCAGAGCCAGGTCACAGTGCTGGAAAGGGTCACACTGTGGCTGTCTCAGCGCTGGCTTCAGAACCCCCCTCCCTTTGAGGCCATGGCCCTACGTTGAGCTGGTCCCAGGCCTACTCTGCTCCTGTCCCCGGGGACAGCGCCCCCTGCCTTCTGCCCCAGCCTCCTGTGATAGCTCCCTGCACAAAAGTGAGCTCTTGGGAGCAGAAACTGGCTCCCTTTCATTTCTGTCTTCTGGCTACATTTTCCACACTGCCTGGCACATAGTAGAGATTTGAAAAATACTCATTTAATGAAAAATATTTCAATTAAGCACATATAGCAGTCTCTCCCCTGCCCCAGCCATGTATTTTCTGAGGACAGATGGGTATAAATGACAGGGAGGCGGCAGCTCTGGGTGGGAGACAGGGACCCTGGGCATCAACGCAGCAGGTTTCTCAGGACAAAAACAGTTTCCTCTTCTTTTTTATGCTTTCCAGTGTCTCCGAGTCCTACTATATTTAGTTCCAATAACCCCAAACGCTAATGCCAAAGAAAACAAAACATCTGATTTCACATACAAACGCATGCGTGGAAGAAAGCGGTGAGCCCGCCCGCCCTGCACGTGGAGTAAAGGAACTGTGTAAGAACACGTGGAAGGGGAGACACTGACATCCTCTGTCAGTGACCTCAAAGACTTCGAGTCCCATCTCCTAGTCCGACCAGGGCTCTCCCCTTCCATCCAGAGCGGTAGGTAATGATGCTGGATGGCAACTGACCTCGTGCCCGGCCCTAACGCCCCAGAGCTCACGGATTCCCCTCCCTGAAACAGTCGTCTCCCGGGTCTCTAAAGCTCGTCTTTCATACCTTCCTGCGGCTGCTGCACTCCTGCAGCAGGGCTGGACGGCGACGAGATGCGGCACAGGCTCCCTCGCCTCTGCTCCCCAGACCGCAGTCCGTGCTGCTGCCTCCGGCCCCATGGTCGGATTCCCCTTCACGCCAACTCATCCTTCTCCTCTTGCTTAGGCATCACTTCCTCCATGAAGCCTTCTCTGACCCCCGCATCTGGCCCTGTGTCCTTCTGTGCTCACCGAGCTTCTTGTCACCTCCGCCCCACCATCAACACTGCTTTCTGTCCAACTTCCCCACTAGGTCGTGGGCTCTGGGCTCAGAGAGAGTTTTGCACATGACCCAGAGCAGGTCTCTGAAAGGGGGCATTCAGTGAATGACTAAATGATGACACTCTGTTAGTCCAGCCGGACATGCCTCCCTGGAAGGGTGAAGAGAGTGAGGCAAGGACAGTAAGCATGGGGACATTCTGCACAGGGGTCTCCTGGCTGGCTTTCCATCAAAAAGTGAGAGTTTTTCCTTCTTCTTCTCCTCCTCCTCCCCCTCCTCCTCCTCCTCCTCCTCTTCCTCCTTCTTTTTTGCTGTCTCTTCCAGCCACTGAGCTGACTCCCAAGGCCCCAGCACTCGCTCATTTCAGATGCTGTGGAGCTGGGGTCTTCCCACAGCCCCTCGGAGTCCTTCGGGCTTCTGCAGGAAAGGGGAGCGTGAGCCGGATGGAGATGCACGTTCAGAGGGTTCTGTGGGTTGAGCAGATCACGGGAACAGCGACTGCACAAATACTGTCACACGGGGCATGTGTTTAAAAGGTTAGACAAAATATCTCCCGCCTTTCCCTTGCGTTCTCTTTTTACAGTCCACTGCAAAACAACAACGGATGAAAGGGTGTAGAGAATGCATGTATATTTTCTTTTTCCTTTTTTTTTTACCTTTCCCTAAGGAGCTTCTGTGCTACCCACACTAATTGTAGGTTTTTCTGAAAATGCAGCATGAATCATTTATAAATAAAGAGACTTTAAAATCCCTAAAAGACTCCCCGAGGTATTCAGTATTTCAGCATAAAATAACTGTTAAATGGAGTTATTCTGAATTAGCTTTTACCGAAAAGTGGTGAAAATAAAGTTTTCTTTTCACCGTGACTGTTGCAATAATTCTTTTACACAGCCACCCGGGATAATTGACAACCGATTTCCATAACCCAGGTTTCGGCAAAGCCATCCCCTGAAATGGTGCGTGCTCTGTCACTGGCCAGGAGGGCAGCCAGCCCGGGGTCCCTGGCCAGAGACCCGAGGTGGCTGTCAGAGTGCAAACAGGGACAGACATTGACGCATGGAGTAGGCGGGGGGTGGGGGAGGGGGAGCACAGAGCAGGGGCTTTGGATCCGGACCAGCCAGAGTTCTGACCCCACCTCTGCTTCTTACCAGGTGTTTGACCTTGGGGGAGTTGCCTGATGTCTCTGACCCTCAGGGATAGTGATAATTTTTGCTTTGTAAATTTGTTAGGAAAATTTGAAATAATATCTTTAAACACCCAGAACAAAAAAGAAGGCGAAAATGGCACCTATACTTAGCCAGCAGTGACAATGGTGCTACCATCTAAATGTCAAGTGGCGATCGAATGCATACGTTAACTGTCACCTCCGTGTCTTGCCCCTTCTCTGCTCCACTGGCCATCGGAATGCCCTTCCCCCAGTCTCCTGTCCGTCTGACTGGTTCGTTTAGTCTGCAAGCAATCCCAGAGTGGGTGGAGTGCTCTGTGCTCTGTGCAAGGGATCGGGTCTGAAGGTAATTAGGACCATAGGGATTTAGATTGAGGCTAATGGGCAAAAGAAGATGGGCAGTGAGTATGTGCAAGACAGTGAGTATGTGCAAGGTGTGACAATGACACCGTGAAGGTGGAGAGCAAGCAGTGTCTGCTTCCACTTGGGGGCAGCTGGGGGGTGGGCAGTTGAGCCCAACCCTGGGTGGTGAGGGTTTTCCAGGGGGGTAGGAGGTGGGGGAGGGGTAGCCACCACCCCACCGGGTGCATGCTCTCTGAGGTCATGGACTGTGTCTGTCTCATTTTCTACCGCCGTCTGGTCCCCCCTGCTGGCCATGTGCCTGGTTCATAGCAGGCTTTCTCCACATGTTTTGCTGAATGAATGAATGAGTTCCGGGCAGCAAGCCCAGAGAAAACCAAGACCTGGAGGAGGAAGACTAGTGTGGTGACCAGGGTGCTGGGGACAGCCAGTGGCCAGGTCGGGCTGGGGAGAGGCACGGGGGTGGCAGGAGTGACGGAGATGGGACAGGTCCAGGGAGAAAGAGCCTTTGCCATCTGGTTGAGGGCAGTTGAAACTCTCAAGGATTTTACCGAGCAAGACCACACAGACCCTCCTGCCTTCGGGCAAATCCTCTCTAGCAGGTTCAGAGGGCAAATTGGAAGGAGAAGGACCTGGGAGCCGGAAGTAGATATGGCGTTCGCAGGTGCTACTGAACTTGCGGGTCCCCTTTGCTCTCCCAGCTCAGCGCACAGTCAGAGGTCACTTCTGATTCTGAGTGTAAAATTATGCGGAAGAGATTCCCCTTCTGCAACGCAGCTGATTGACAAATTGTCCTGTCACTCAAACGCCTTTTCAACTTATCATAAAGAATAAAAGAAAATTATCTGTTCAGTGCATATGGGGAAGCGTGCGTGTTCATTAACCTTTCGACTACTAAGCTCTGAAACTTGGGGAGTTTCAAGGAACAGGGAAGCTTCGAGGAATCCACGAGGAGGGAGCCTGGGGGCAGGTGTGTGCGTGCTGGTGTGGAGGCACCCCTCTGTGTTTGCACACACACGCAGCGCACACATCTGGTCTCTGCAATGCATCTCAGAAACATACAAACCCAAACACACCAAGCACACGCCCACACTCACAAGAGTACATATATCCTGCGAAGCGCATAGCTACTGCATAAGTTTACGCCTTCCACGAGTGTGTGCCCATAGAGACAGATGCCACTGTTTCACAATGGGAATGGGCCGCCAGCTGTTGGAGCTTGGGGCCCGTCTCAAAACACTGCGTTTTTTGGAGAGCTTTGTAGCATCCCCGTCTATTTCCCAGTTCTGATGGAGTGCAGCACAGCCTTCCCCGAGACGAGGTCTTGGTCAGGAAGGAAAGAAGCCTCAGATGGTGAATGTCCCCACGGAGGGTAGACAGATGTCCTTCCGTATCATAGTTATTTTCTTACCTGTCATGCTGGCCTGGGTTTTCCAGAGAAACAGAACCAACAGGATAGGTACCTCTCTCCCTAGTAGGAAATTCTTTACAGGGTGTTGGCTCATGGGGTCATGGGGCTGAGAAGTCCCATTGTCTGCCATCTGTGAGCTGGAAACCTAGGGAAGACAGACAGCAGTGTAGTTCAAAGACACGAGAGCCAGAGAGCCCAGGACAGGAGGTTGATGTCCCAGCCCAGAGGCAGGCAGAGCAGATTCAACCTTCCTCCATATTTTGTTCTGTTCAAGCCCTCAACGGACTGGATGGTGCCTGCCCACACCGGGGACGGGTGTCTGCTTTACTCTGTCCACGGATTCAAATGCTGATCTTTTCAGAACCTCCCCCGACACCCCCTACCCTGACACACCTAGAAATATTCAACCAGCTATCTGGACACGTGAGGCTCAGGCAAGTTGACACATCCAATTAACCATCACAGCCATGAAATCACATCACAACCTCTCATTCTTGACTACATGCTGTGTGCCAAACACGGGCTTGGTCCTTTACCTCTTGATAACACCGTGAAATATGTGTTGTCCCGTTTTACAGGGGTAACACTGAGGCTCTGAGAGGCAGGTCTGTGACTTGGCCAAGGTCATAGAAGGAGGAAGTAGCCAGGGTCCAACACAGGCTTCTTCCACCCTAAAATCTATCTGAACCGCCTTTGTGTGTGTATATGTAACTCCTTTGGCTTTGCTAACTGCTCACATCTTTGATCACATTTCCTCCTCACACAAGTAGTGGGGAGGTGGGCCTTAGTAATTCTTCCATTCATATATTTACTGAGCCGGGCACTGATTTGGGGAAACAGCCAATGAACAGAGCAAATGAGGTACTGGCCTCCTTCCAATAGGCAAGGGCCGAGTATGAACAAGATAGTGGGCAACCCTGCAGGTGAGAATGCGCAGAAAGAAGAACGAAGACCAGTGGGAGGGAAGAAAGTGTGTGGGGGGTTTCTTTGAGGTGGGATGGTCAGAAAAAGTCTTGCCCATCGATAAAGTGATCGTTAAGCAGAAATCTGGAGGAAGGGATGAGCAAATGAGAAAAGGAATATTCAGGAGGTGATGGACCTGGCCAAGGTCACGTGGCCTCTCAGCAGTGAGCTGGGCTCCAGTCAGGAGCTGACCCCCACTGCAGCACCCCCCTCCAAGCGCCCGTGCACCAAGCGGAAGGAGCTCTCTGCTGGCTCTGAGCTCCAGGTGTGGCCAGGAAGGTGGCCAGCTTCCCTCAGGTGGGCCACATGCCCTCAATTCCTGATGACAGGCCCAGAGGGCTTTTCTTGGGGTGCCACACCCTTATCTTTTCTTCCCAACTGATCTTGATCAGCCTTGGGTCACCTCTGGCTGTAGAAAGCGAGGAAGTCAAGGCCACCCTGCAGCCCTGAAAAACAGGTCCCCCCTGTTTAAAAGGTGTCCTTCTGCCAGTGGCTGAGCAGGTTGGAGTCTTCGAAACACTGAGTGTTCCACAAACTCCACGTAATTCCCTGTAAATCAAAGCACTTGGCATGCTGGCTGCTAAAGCCTGGAGCTTTTTTTCTCTCCGAAGGTAATCTCTAGAAAGTAGTTTGTACCCGTGTTTCCACAGTGATTAAATATGCAAAGTAATTTCCATGATTTTCACCGGGTTCTGAACCAAATCAGATTCCGTTCTGCTCCTCTTTGTACAAAGCCACTTATTGGATCAGATTCCAAAACAAATCCCTCGCATTTGGCGGATCATCATTTTAAAAGGGGGCTTGTTAAGGTAATCATTAAATTAAACCACCCCTTTAAGAATATTTAGATCTGGTCCGCCAAGCGGAACGGTCTAATGGTTTTTAAATTAGAAGCTGTGCGATGCTGGTGAATTTTCTTTTGTGGGTCGAGTGGGTATTAACAAATGCTAAAACTGTTCTCTCTTTTGTCATCACCTCGGAACCTGCAACGAGAAGCAGAGAGCAGGAAGAACCCAAGGAGTCGGGCAGGGGTTCTCGAGAACCTGGTGCCCCTGGTTGGTGGATCGAAGTAGAAGACAGGTGGATGTTGTTCTTCCCCACCTCTCTCCACCTGCCCTTGACAGTGGCCAAGGGCTGGGTCCACTGGGTCTGCTGGGAAGGGCAGCGCCCGGCAGTGGGGGAGCCCCAATGCTGCGGACTTATGCGGCTTTTGGGTCAGAGAGATCCCCGTAGCCAGAAGAATTTTTATTTTTTCAAAACCTCCTCACCGTCTGTCCTTCTTGGGAGGTTGGCAGTGAGTCCTGAGGGAAGCCAGAATCTGCAGCCCGGTCTGTAGATTACTTGGTTGCCCTCAGCTGTCACACACTGCGTTTCACCCGCTCCTACCGGGGCTGGTAGCTTCTCCGCAGCCCCGGGATCCCCAGCTAAGGTGGCCCAGCAGAACGGAGCTGTTTGTCTGAGACTAACTGAAGTGCAGTGTGGGCTGAGCTGTGGGGTCATTTGGAGAGTCGTGTAGGCGCTGTGTCCGAGCAGACCTGCCAGAGAACCTGATGGAACGAACTCATCAGGGTGGGTCGGGGGGCAGCCCTGGCCCTTTTCTTTCTTTCTTTTTTTTTTTTTAACTTTCCAGGTTATTATAATGTGCAGCCAGGGTTGAACACTATTAAATTGGGGAGTAGGGTGGGCAAAATCCTCTCTCAAAGGCTAGTTTAAAAGGATAAGGGTCCTGGGTGGATGGGGCCTTTAGTTATATCAGAGGGTTAGCAAGATCAAGCCCGTGGACCAGACATGTCCTGTGCTCGCTGCCTGGTTTTGCACGCCCAATGTGTGAGCTAAGAATAGTTCCTGTTTTTCAACATGTTTAAATGGTTGGACAGAAATTCAAAAGAAGAACAGTATTTGGTGATACGTGAAACTGACGTGGAATTCCAATTGCAGTGTCCACAAATAAAGTTTTATTGGCACACCGCCACGCTCATTCCTCTGCACGTTGTCTGCGGCTGCATTTGAGCTCTGGTGGTGGTTGCGTAGTTCGAACGGAGATCACGTGGGCGGCGGAGCCTGAAGTATTTACTAACTGGTCGTCACAGCGAAAGTTTGCCGGCCCTTGGATTAGAGCCTAGGAGGAGAGACCGTTGTGAAGAAGCTTCTCTTCGGTTGATGATGCGTAAAGTGGGGCCCGATTAAAATGATAAGCCCAAAGAGGCAAAGATTTAAAGAAAATGATAAAACTTGGTGTTGCTGTGGTTCGGGGAAGGAAAGTCCCGCACACACCCCGGGGGATGGGGTATGGTGCTGTGGCAGCCTCTGGGGGGTGGGGGGCTTTGGTTAGGACAGGTCAAGGACCTTGACAGCGTCCACCTGCTTTGCTCGGTCCACCCCATTTCTAGAAATGGCTTCCATGGAAGCTTGTGATTGTATGTGCAGTTTCATCCACCAGGATCTTACTGTGATGTTAGAATCCAAAAGACAACACCAGCGAACAACAACGACAACGTGGAGGCGTCCAACAGGAGGGGGTTTAATAAGCTGTTGCGCCCACGGGCAGCTGGGAAATGAAGCTGGTGGTACGGGAAGGGGCCTGTGGTGTGCAGAGTGAAGAATAAGCCCCCAGACTAAACTTACCATGAGCAGAAAACCTGTACATCAGCAAGAAACAGTCTGTACACACAGGATATTGGAAAGATGCACCCGAAATGATTATAACCCCTAGTTGGGGGTGATGAAGTTGTGGGGATTTAAATTTTGTTCTGCTTTTTTATATGTACTCTGTTTCCACAAGGGTCATTGGTTTTCAAAGTAAATACCCGGGGAAGAGGAGAGACTGTTCGATCATGTTCACTTCGGACTGGGTTTCACATTCCTTGAACTGCCCTTGAAGTCCCCGAAATCTGTCACGTGGCATTTCAGTGTGGCCTTCCAGATGAACCTGTACATCCCATCACGTTGAGTGAGTGACGTTTACTGAGGGGACTGGAAAAGTTGTGAGATAACCGTAGTACTAATAATAATAACAACAGCTTCCATTTATCGAGGGCTTGCTGTACGCCAGGGTTATACCAGATACTTCGTAGGATTTATTTGATTGTTAGAGAATGCTAACAGGAAAGTGCAATGATCCCTTTTTCTCACAAGGAAACGGAGACTCGACTTCCCCAAATCGTGCAGAGTGTAAGTGGTGGAACTCCAGTTTGGGTCTGGGTTTTGCGCCTTTTCTTCTGCAGTCTGCGGCCGGCCTCCCATCTTCAGGACAGACTTCCGACTTCTCGGTTCTGCAAACCACTCTCATGAGCCCATCTAAGCACATAGATCTCGCCCCGGCTGAAAAGGGGTCGTGAAGACTGGCTCCAAAACCCATGCACTTTTCCTGACTGCTCGTGCTCTTCGTCCTTCCAGAGCCGTCTGTCGTGATCCTGTGATGTGGGCTGAATTGTGCCCCTTCCCCAACCCCCAAAGGTATGTGCAAGTCCTAACCACCAGTACCCTGGAACAGGGCCTT